>NW_025725962.1:0-237159 GCF_021461395.2 Schistocerca americana | reverse complement strand
ATTAGGTGCCCGAGGCAGCTATAGACCCTTGGAGACAAGTCGGCTGGAGGCCGATGTATTGAATATCGACGCAATTTGAGTGTTCCATCGGCATTAGGAGGCCCTGAACGTTACAATTCACTATCATTTTTGCGTCGGATTCGAAAATCTAGACTCACAGGAGAACGACCATAAGGTGCCCGAGGCTGCAATAGACCCTTGGAGACAAGTCGGCTGGAAACCGATGTATTGATTCTTGACGCAATTTGAGTGTTCCATCGTCATTAGGAGGCCCTGAACGTTACAATTAACTATGAGTTTTGCGCCGGATTCGAAAATCTAGATTCACAGGAGAACGACCATAAGGTGCCCGAGGCAGCAATAGACCCTTGGAGACAAGTCGGCTGGAGGCCGATGTATTGAAACTCGACGCAATTTGAGTGTTCCATCGTCATTAGGAGACCCGAAACGTTACAATTAACTATCATTTTTGCGTCGGATTCGATAATCTGAACTCACAGGAGAACGACCATAAGGTGCCCGAGGCACCAACAGACCCTTGGAAACAAGTCGGCTGGAGGCCGATGTATTGAGTCACGATCAATTTGAGTGTTCCATCGTCGTTAGGAGGCCCTAAACGTTACAATTAACTATCATTTTTGCGTCGGATTCGATAATCTAAACTCACAGGAGAACGACCATAAGGTGCCCGAGGCAGCAATAGACCCTTGGAGACAAGTCGGCTGGAGGTCGATGTATTGAATCTCGACGCAATTTGAGTGTTCCATCGCCAATAGGAGGCCCTGAACGTTACAATTAACTATGAGTTTTGCGTCGGATTCGAAAATCTAGACTTACAAGACAACACCCATAAGGTGCCCGAGGCAGCAATAGACCCTTGGAGACAAGTCGGCTGGAGGACGATGTATTGGATCGCGACGCAATTTGAGTGTTCCATCGTCATTAGGAGGCCCTGAATGTTACAATTAACTATCAGTTTTTCGTCGGATTCGAAAATCTAGACTCACAGCAGACGGACCATTTATTGCCGGTTGCAGCAATATCCCCTTGGAGACAAATCGGCTGGAGGACGATGTATTGAATCACGACGCAATTTGAGTCTTCTACCGTCATTAGGACACGCTGAACGTTACAATTCACTATCATTTTTGCGTCGGATTCGAAAATCTAGACTTACAAGAGAACGACCATAAGGTGCCCGAGGCAGCATTAGACCCTTGGAGACCAGTCCGCTGGAGGTCGATGTACTGAATCGCGACGCAATTTGAGTGCTCCATCGTCATTTGGAGGCCCTGAACGTTACAATTAACTATCAGTTTCGCGTCGGATTCAAAAATCTAGACTCACAGGAGAAGGATCATATGGTGCCCGAGGCAGCAATATCCCCTTGGAGACAAGTCCGCTGGAGGCCGATGTATTGAATCTCGACGCAATTTGAGTGTTCCATCGTCATTAGGAGGCCCTGAAACTTACAATTAACTATCATTTTTGCGTCGGATTCGATAATCTAAACTCACAGGAGAACGACCATAAGGTGCCCGAGGCAGCAACAGACCCTTGGAGACAAGTCGGCTGGAGACCGATGTATTGAATCTCGACGCAATTTGAGTGTTCCATCGCCAATAGGAGGCTCTGAACGTTACAATTAACTATCATTTTTGCGTCGGTTTCGAAAATCTAGACTCACAGGAGAACGACCATAAGGTGCCCGAGGCAGCAATAGACCCTGGGAGACAAGTCGGCTGGAAACCGATGTATTGATTCTTGACGCAATTTGAGTGTTCCATCGTCATTAGGAGGCCCTGAACGTTACAATTAACTATGAGTTATGCGTCGGATTCGAAAATCTAGACTCACAGGAGAACGACCATAAGGTGCCCGAGGCAGCAATAGACCCTTGGAGACAAGTCGGCTGGAGGACGGTGTATTGAATCTCGACGCAATTTGAGAGTTCCATCGTCATTAGGATGCCCTGAACGTTACAATTAACTATCATTTTTGCGTCGGATTCGAAAATCTAGACTTACAAGAGAACGACCATAAGGTGCCCGAGGCAGCAATAGACCCTTGGAGACAAGTCGGCTGGAGGACGATGTATTGGATCGCGACGCAATTTGAGTGTTCCATCGTCATTAGGAGGCCCTGAATGTTACAATTAACTATCAGTTTTTCGTCGGATTCGAAAATCTAGACTCACAGCAGACGGACCATTTGGTGTCTGAGGCAGCAATATCCCCTTGGAGACAAATCGGCTGGAGGACGATGTATTGAATCTCGACGCAATTTGAGTCTTCTATTGTCATTAGGAGGCGCTGAACGTTACAATTCACTATCATTTTTGCGTCTAATTCGAAAATCTAGACTTACAAGAGAACGACCATAAGGTGCCCGAGGCAGCATTAGACCCTTGGAGACCAGTCCGCTGGAGGACGATGTATTGAATCGCGACGCAATTTGAGTGCTTCATCGTCATTTGGAGGCCCTGAACGTTACAATTAACTATCAGTTTCGCGTCGGATTCGAAAATCCAGACTCACAGGAGACGGACCATTTGGTGCCCGAGGCAGCAATGTCCCCTTGGAGATTAATCAGCTGGCGGACGATGTATTGAATCTCGACGCAATTTGAGAGTTCTATCGTCATCAGGAGGCGATGAACGTTGCTATTCACTATCATTTTTGCGTCGGATTCGAAAATCTAGACTCACAGGAGAAGGATCATATGGTGCCCGAGACAGCAATATCCCCTTGGAGACAAGTCCGCTGGAGGCCGATGTATTGAATCTCGACGCAATTTGAGTGATCCATCGTCATTAGGAGGCCCTAAACCTTACGATTAACTATCAGTTTCGCGTCGGATTCGAAAATCTAGACTCACAGGAGACGGACCACATGGAGCCCGAGGAAGCAATATCCCCTTGTAGACAAGTCGGCTGGAGGCCGATGTATTGAATCTCGACACAATTTGAGTGTTCCATCGGCATTAGGTGGCCCTGAACGTTACAGTTAACTATCATTTTAGCGTCGGATTCGAAAATCTACTAACAGGAGAAGGATCATATGGTGCACGAGACTGCAATATCCCCTTGGATACAAGTCGACTGGAAGTCGATGTATTGACTCTCGACGCATTTTGAGTGTTCCATCGTCATTAGGAGTCCCTGAACGTTACAATTAACTATCATTTATGCGTCGGATTCGAAAATCTAGACTCACAGGAGAACGACCATAAGGTGCCCGAGGCAGCAATAGACCCTTGGAGACAAGTCGGCTGGAGGACGATGTATTGAATCTCGTCGCATTTTGAGTGTTCCATCGACATTACAAGGCCCTGAACGTTACAATTAACTATCAATTTTGAGTCGGATTCGAAAACTAGACTCACAGGAGAACGACCATAAGGTGCCCGAGGCAGCAATATCCCCTTTGAGACAAATCGGCTGGAGGACTATGTATTGAATCTCGACGCAATTTGAGTCTTCTATCGTCATTAGGAGGCGCTGAACGTTACAATTCACTAACATTTTTGCGTCGGATTCGAAAATCTAGACTCACAGGAGAAGGATCATATTGTGCCCGAGACTGCATTATCCCCTTGGATACAAGTCGACTGGAGGTCGATGTATTGACTCCGACGCAATTTGAGTGTTCCATCGTCATTAAAAGGCCATGAACGTTACAATTAACTATAATTTTTGCGTCGGATTCGAAAATCTATACTCACAGGAGAACGACCATAAGGTGCCCGAGGCAGCAACAGACCCTTGGAGACAAGTCGGCTGGAGGCCGATGTATTGAATCTCGACGCAATTTGAGTGTTCCATCGTCATTACAAGGCCCTGAACGTTACAATTAACTATCATTTTTGCGTCGGATTTGAAAATCTAGACTCACAGGAGAACGACCATAAGGTGCCCGAGGCAGCAATAGACCCTTGGAGACAAGTCGGCTGGAGGCCGATGTATTGAATCTCGACGCAATTTGAGTGTTCCATCGGCATTAGGAGGCCCTGTACGTTACAGTTAACTATCATTTTAGCGTCGGATTCGAAAATCTACTAACAGGAGAAGGATCATATGGTGCACGAGTCTGCAATATCCCCTTGGATACAAGTCGACTGGAGGTCGATGTATTGACTCTCGACGCAATTTGAGTCTTCCATCGTCATTACAAGGCCCTGAACGTTACACTTAACTATCATTGTTGCGTCGGATTCGAAAATCTACTAACAGGAGAACGACCATAAGGTGCCCGAGGCAGCAATAGACCCTTGGAGACAAGTCAGCTGGAGGACGATGTATTGAATCTCGACGCAATTTGAGAGTTCCACCATCATTAGGAGGCCCTGAACGTTACAATTAACTATCATTTTTGCGTCGGATTCGATAATCTAAACTCACAGGAGAACGACCATAAGGTGCCCGAGGCAGCAACAGACCCTTGGAGTCAAGTCGGTTGGAGGCCGAAGTATTGAATCACGACGCAATTTGAGTGTTCCATCGTCACTAGGAGGCCCTAAACGTTACAATTAACTATCATTTTTGCGTCGGATTCGATAATCTAAACTCACAGGAGAACGACCATAAGGTGCCCGAGGCAGCAACAGACCCTTGGAGACAAGTCGTCTGGAGGCCGATGTATTGAATCACGACGCAATTTGAGTGTTCCATCGTCATTAGGAGGCCCTAAACGTTACAATTAACTATCATTTTTGCGTCGGATTCGATAATCTAAACTCACAGGAGAACGACCATAAGGTGCCCGAGGCAGCAACAGACCCTTGGAGACAAGTCGGCTGGAGGCCGATGTATTGAATCACGACGCAATTTGAGTGTTCCATCGTCATTAGAAGGCCCTAAACGTTACAATTAACTATCATTTTTGCGTCGGATTCGATAATCTAAACTCACAGGAGAACGACCATAAGGTGCCCGAGGCAGCAACAGACCCTTGGAGACAAGTCGGCTGGAGGCCGATGTATTGAATCACGACGCAATTTGAGTGTTCCATCGTCATTAGGAGGCCCTAAACGTTACAATTAACTATCATTTTTGCGTCGGATTCGATAATCTAAACTCACAGGAGAACGACCATAAGGTGCCCGAGGCAGCAACAGACCCTTGGAGACAAGTCGGCTGGAGGCCGATGTATTGAATCTCGACGCAATTTGAGTGTTCCATCGCCAATAAGAGGCCCTGAACGTTACAATTAACTATGAGTTTTGCGTCGGATTCGAAAACGTAGAATCACCGGAGACGGATCATGTCGTGCCCGCGGCAGCGATATCCCCTTGGAGACAAGTCGGCTGGAGGCCGATGTATTGAATCTCGACGCAATTTGAGTGTTTCATCGTCATTAGAAGGCCCTGAACTTTACAATTAACTATCATTTTTGCGTCGGATTCGAAAATCTAGACTCACAGGAGAACGACCATAAGGTGCCCGAGGCAGCAATAGACCCTTGGAGACAAGTCGGCTGGAGGCCGATGTATTAAATCTCGACGCAATTTGAGAGTTCCATCGTCATTAGAAGGCCCTGAACGTTACAATTAACTATCATTTTTGCGTCGGATACGAAAATCTAGACTTACAAGAGAACGACCATAAGGTGCCCGAGGCAGCATTAGACCCTTGGAGACAAGTCGGCTGGAGGACGATGTATTGGATCATGACGCAGTTTGAGTGTTCCATCGTCATTAGGAGGCCCAGAAATGTTACAATTAACTATCAGTTTTTCGTCGGATTCGAAAATCTAGACTCACAGCAGACGGACCATTTGGTGCCCGAGACAGCAATATCCCCCTGGAGACAAATCAGCTGGAGGACGATGTATTGAACCTCGACGCAATTTGAGTCTTCTATCGTCATTAGGAGGCGCTGAACAATACAATTCACTATCATTTTTGCGTCGGATTCGAAAATCTAGACTCACAGGAGAAGGATAATATTGTGCCCGAGACAGCAATATCCCCTTGGAGACAAGTCGGCTGGAGGACGATGTATTGAATCTCGACGCAATTTGAGTGTCCCATCGTCATTAGGAGGCCCTAAACGTTACAATTAACTATCATTTTTGCGTCGGATTCGATAATCTAAACTCACAGGAGAACGACCATAAGGTGCCCGAGGCAGCAACAGACCCTTGGAGACAAGTCGGCTGGAGGCCGATGTATTGAATCTCGACGCAATTTGAGTGTTCCATCGGCATTAGGAGGCCCTGAACGTTACAGTTAACTATCATTTTAGCGTCGGATTCGAAAATCTACTAACAGGCGAAGTATCATATGGTGCACGAGACTGCAATATCCCCTTGGATTCAAGTCGACTGGAGGTCGATGTATTGACTCTCGACGCAATTTGAGTTTTCCATCGCCAATAGGAGGCCCTGAAAGTTACAATTAACTGTCATTTTTGCGTCGGATTCGAAAATCTAGACTCACAGGAGAACGACCATAAGGTGCCCGACGCAGCAATAGACCCTTGGAGACAAGTCGGCTGGAGGCCGATGTATTGAATCTCGACGCAATTTGAGTGTTCCATCGGCATTAGGAGGCCCTGAACGTTACAGTTAACTATCATTTTAGCGTCGGATTCGAAAATCTACTCACAGGAGAAGTTCATACGGTGCTGGAGACAGCAATATCCCCTTGGAGACAAGTCCGCTGGAGGCCGATGTATTGAATCTCGACGCAATTTGAGAGTTCTATCGTCATCAGGAGGTGCTGAACGTTACTATTCACTATCATTTTTGCGTCGGATTCGAAAATCTAGACTTACAGGAGAAGGATCATATGGTGCCCAAGACAGCAATATCCCCTTGGAGACAAGTCCGCTGGAGGCCGATGTAATGAATCTCGACGCAGTTTGAGTGTTCCATCGTCATTAGGAGGCCCTGAACCTTAAAATTAACTATCATTTTTGCGTCGGATTCGATAACCTAAACTCACAGGAGAACGACCATAAGGTGCCCGAGGCAGCAACAGACCCTTGGAGACAAGTCGGCTGGAGGCCGATGTATTGAATCACGACGCAATTTGAGTGTTCGATCGTCATTAGGAGGCCCTAAACGTTACAATTAACTATCATTTTTCGTCGGTTTCGATAATCTAAACTCACAGGAGAACACCCATAAGGTGCCCGAGGCAGCAATAGACCCTTGGAGACAAGTCGGCTGGAGGCCGATGTATTGACTCTCGACGCAATTTGAGTGTTCCATCGGCATTAGGAGGCCCTGAACGTTACAGTTAACTATCATTTTAGCGTCGGATTCGAAAATCTACTAAAAGGTGAACGACCATAAGGTGCCCGAGGCAGCAATAGACCCTTGGAGACAAGTCGGCTGGAGGTCGGTGTATTGAATCTCGAATCAATTTGTGTGTTCCATCGTCATTAGGTGACCCTGAACGTTACAATTAACAAACAGTTTTGCGTCGGGTTCGAAAATCTAGACTCACAGCAGAACGATCACAAGGTGTCCGTGGCAGCTATTGATCCCTGGAGACCAGTCCGCTGGAGGACGATGTATTGAATCGCGACGCAATTTGAGTGCTCCATCGTCATTTGGAGGCCCTGAACCTTACAATTAACTATGAGTTTTGCGTCGGATTCGAAAACGTAGAATCACCGGAGACGGACCATGTCGTGCCCGAGGCAGCGATATCCCCTTGGAGACAATTCGACTGGAGGACGATGTATTGAATCTCGACGCAATTTGAGAGTTCCATCGTCATTAGGAGGCCCTGAACGTTACAATTAACTGTCATTTTTGCGTCGGATTCGAAAATCTAGACTCACAGGAGAACGACCATAAGGCGCCCGAGGCAGCAATAGACCCTTGGAGACAAGTCGGCTGGAGGCCGATGTATTGAATCTCGACGCAATTTAAGAGTTCCATCGTCATTAGGAGGCCCTGAACGTTACAATTAACTATCATTTTTGCGTCGGATTCGAAAATCTAGACTTACAAGAGAACGACCGAAAGGAGCCCGAGGCTGCATTAGACCCTTGGAGACAAGTCGGCTGGAGGACGATGTATTGGATCGCGACGCAATTTGAGTCTTCCATCGTCATTAGGAGGCCCTGAATGTTACAATTAACTATCAGTTTTTCGTTGGATTCGAAAATCAAGACTCACAGCAGACGGACCATAAGGTGCCCGAGGCAGCAATAGACCCTTGGAGACAAATCAGCTGGAGGACGATGTTTTGAATCTCGACGCAATTTGAGTCTTCTATCGTCATTAGGAGGCGCTGAACGTTACAATTCAAAATCATTTTTACGTCGGATTCGAAAATCTAGACTTACAAGAGAACGACCTTAAGGTGCCCGAGGCGTTATTAGACCCTTGGAGACCAGTCCGCTGGAGGACGATGTATTGAATCGCGACGCAATTTGAGTGCTTCATCGTCATTTGGAGGCCCTGAACGTTACAATTAACTATCAGTTTCGCGTCGGATTCAAAAATCCAGACTCACAGGAGACGGACCATTTGGTGCCCGAGGCAGCAACAGACCCTAGGAGACAAGTCGGCTGGAGGCCGATGTATTGAATCTCGACGCAATTTGAGTGTTCCATCTTCATTAGGAGGCCCTAAACGTTACAATTAACTATCATTTTTGCGTCGGATTCGAGAATCCAAACTCACAGGAGAACGACCATAAGGTGCCCGAGGCAGCAATAGACACTTGGAGACAAGTCGGCTGGAGGTCGATGTATTGAATCTCGACGCAATTTGAGTGTTCCATCGCCAATAGGAGGCCCTGAACGTTACAATTAACTATCAGTTTTTCGTCGGATTCGAAAATCTAGACTCACAGCAGACGGACCATTTGGTGCCTGAGGCAGCAATATCCCCTTGGAGACAAATCGGCTGGAGAACGATGTATTGAATCTCGACTCAATTTGAGTGTTCCATCGTCATTAGGTGGCCCTGAACGTTACAATTAACAATCAGTTTTGCGTCGGGTTCGAAATTCTAGACCCACAGCAGAACGATCACAAGGTGCCCGTGGCAGCTATTGACCCTTGGCGACCAGTCCGCTGGAGGACGATGTATTGAATCGCGACTCAATTTGAGTGCTCCATCGTCATTAGAAGGCCCTGAACGTTACAATTAACTATCATTTTAGCGTCGGATTCGAAAATCTACTAACAGAAGAAGGATCATATGGTGCACGAGACTGCAATATCCCCTTGGATACAAGTCGACTGGAGGTCGATGTATTGTCTCTCGACGCAATTTGAGTGTTCCGTCGTCATTAGGAGTCCCTGAACGTTACAAGTAAGTATCATTTATGAGTCGGATTCGAAAATCTAGACTCACAGGAGAACGACCATAAGGTGCCCGAGGCAGCAATAGACCCTTGGAGACAAGTCGGCTGGAGGACGATGTATTGAATCTCGTCGCATTTTGAGTGTTCCATCGTCATTACAAGGCCCTGTACGGTACAATTAACTATCATTTTTGCGTCGGATTCGAAAATCTAGACTCACAGGAGAACGACCATAAGGTGCCCGAGGCAGCAATATCCCCTTGGAGACAAATCGGCTGGAGGACTATGTATTGAATCTCGACGCAATTTGAGTCTTCTATCGTCATTAGGAGGCGCTGAACGTTACAATTAACTAACATTTTTGCGTCGGATTCGAAAATCTAGACTCACAGGAGAACGACCATAAGGTGCCCGAGGCAGCAATAGACCCTTGGAGACAAGTCGGCTGGAGGCCGATGTATTGAATCTCGACGCAATTTGAGAGTTCCATCGTCATTAGGAGGCCCTGAACGTTACAATTAACTATCATTTTTGCGTCGGATTCGAAAATCCAGATTTACAAGAGAAAGACCATAAGGTGGCCGAGGCAGCATTAGACCCTTGGAGACAAGTCGGCTGGAGGTCGATGTATTGACTCCCGACGCCATTTGAGTGTTCCATCGGCATTAGGAGGCCCTAAACGTTACAATTAACTATCATTTTTGCGTCGGATTCGATAATCTAAACTCACAGGAGAACGACCATAAGGTGCCCGAGGCAGCAACAGACCCTTGGAGACAAGTCGGCTTGAAGCCGATGTATTGAATCTCGACGCAATTTGAGTGTTCCATCGTCATTAGGAGGCCCTGAACGTTACAATTAACTATCATTTTTGCGTCGGATTCGATAATCTAAACTCACAGGAGAACGACCATAAGGTGCCCGAGGCAGTAATAGACCCTTGGAGACAAGTCGGCTGGAGGTCGATGTATTGAATCTCGACGCAATTTGAGTGTTCCATCGCCAATAGGAGGCCCTGAACGTTACAATTAACTATGAGTTTTGCGTCGGATTCGAAATCGTAGAATCACCGGAGACGGACCATGTAGTGCCCGAGGCAGCGATATCCCGTTGGAGACAAGTCGGCTGGAGGCCGATGTATTGAATCTCGACGCAATTTGAGTGTTCCATCGGCATTAGGAGGCCCTAAACGTTACAATTAACTATCATTTTTGCGTCGGATTCGAAAATCTAGACTCACACGAGGTGCCCGAGGCAGCAATAGACCCTTGGAGACAAGTCGGCTGGAGGCCGATGTATTGATCTCGACGCAATTTGAGAGTTCCATCGTCATTAGGAAGCCCTGAACGTTACAATTAACTATCAATTTTGCGTCGGATTCGAAAATCTAGACTTACAAGAGAACGACCATAAGGTGCCCGAGGCAGCATTAGACCCTTGGAGACAAGTCGGCTGGAGGACGATGTATTGGATCGCGACGCAATTTGAGTGTTTCATCGTCATTAGGAGGCCCTGAATGTTACATTTAACTATCAGATTTTCGTCGGATTAGAAATTCTAGACCCACAGCAGACGGACCATTTGGTGCCCGAGACAGCAATATCCCCTTGGAGACAAATCAGCTGGAGGACGATGTATTGAATCTCGACGCAATTTGAGTCTTCTATCGTCATTATTAGGCGCTGAACAATACAATTCACTATCACTTTTGCGTCGGATTCGAAAATCAAGACTCACAGGAGAAGGATCATATTGTGCCCGAGACAGCAATATCCCCTTGGAGACAAGTCGGCTGGAGGACGATGTATTGATCCACGACGCAATTTGAGTGTCCCATCGTCATTAGGAGGCCCTAAACGTTACAATTAACTATCATTTTTGCGTCGGATTCGATAATCTAAACTCACTGGAGAACGACCATATGGTGCCCGAGGCAGCAACAGACCATTGGAGACAAGTCGGCTGGAGGCCGATGTATTGAATCTCGACGCAATTTGAGTGTTCCATCGTCATTAGGAGACCCTAAACGTTAGAATTAACTATCATTTTTGCGTCGGATTCGAAAATCTAGACTCACAGGAGAACGACCATAAGGTGCCCGAGGCAGCAATAGACCCACGGAGACAAGTCGGCTGGAGGCCGATGTATTGAATCTCGACGCAATTTGAGTGTTCCATCGGCATTAGGAGGCCCTGAAAGTTACTGTTAACTATCATTTTAGCGTCGGATTCGAAAATCTACTAACAGGAGAAGTATCATATGGTGCACGAGACTGCAATATCCCCTTGGATACAAGTCGACTGGAGGTCGATGTATTGACTCTCGACGCAATTTGAGTGTTACATCGCCAATAGGAGGCCCTGAACGTTACAATTAACTGTCATTTTTGCGTCGGATTCGAAAATTGAGTCTCACAGCAGAACGACCATAAGGTGCCCGAGGCAGCAATAGACCCTTGGAGACCAGTCGACTGGAGGCCGATGTATTGAATCTCGACGCAATTTCAGTGTTCCATCGGCATTAGGAGGCCCTGAACGTTACAGTTAACTATCATTTTAGCGTCGGATTCGAAAATCTACTAACAGGAGAAGGATCATATGGTGCACGAGACTGCAATATCCCCTTGGATACAAGTCGACTGGAGGTCGATGTATTGACTCTCGACGCAATTTGAGTGTTCCATCGTCTTTAGGAGTCCCTGAACGTTACAATTAACTATCATTTATGCGTCGGATTCGAAAATCTACTCACAGGAGAAGTTCATACGGTGCTCGAGGCAGCAATAGACCCTTGGAGACAAGTCGGCTGGAAACCGATGTGTTGATTCTTGACGCAATTTGAGTGTTCCATCGTCATTAGGCGGCCCTGAACGTTACAATTAACAATAATTTTAGCGTCGGATTCGAAAATCTACTCACAGGAGAAGTTCATACGGTGCTCGAGACAGCAATATCCCCTTGGAGACAAGTCCGCTGGAGGCCGATGTAATGAATCTCGACGCAATTTGAGTGTTCCATCGTCATTAGGAGGCCCTGAACCTTAAAATTAACTATCATTTTTGCGACGGATTCGATAATCTAAACTCACAGGAGAACGACCATAAGGTGCCCGAGGCAGCAACAGACCTTTGGAGACAAGTCGGCTGGAGGCCGATGTATTGAATCACGACGCAATTTGAGTGTTCCATCGTCATTAGGAGGCCCTAAACGTTACAATTAACTATCATTTTTGCGTCGGATTCGATAATCTAAACTCACAGGAGAACGACCATAAGGTGCCCGAGGCAGCAACAGATCCTTGGAGACAAGTCGGCTGGAGGCCGATGTATTGAATCTCAACGCAATTTGAGTGTTCCATCATCATTACAAGGCCCTGAACGTTACAATTAACTATCATTTTTGCGTCGGATTCGAAAATCTAGACTCACAGGAGAACGACCATAAGGTGCCCGAGGCAGCAAAAGACCCTTGGAGACAAGTCGGCTGGAGGTCGGTGTATTGAATCTCGACTCAATTTGTGTGTTCCATCGTCATTAGGTGACCCTGAACGTTACAATTAACAAACAGTTTTGCGTCGGATTCGAAAATCTAGACTCACAGCAGAACGATCACAAGGTGTCCGTGGCAGCTATTGATCCTTGGAGACCAGTCCGCTGGAGGACGATGTATTGAATCGCGACGCAATTTGAGTGCTCCATCGTCATTTGGAGGCCCTGAACCTTACAATTAACTATCAGTTTCCCGTCGGATTCAAAAATCCAGACTCACAGGAGACGGAACATTTGGTGCCCGATTCAGCAATATCCCCTTGTAGATAAGTCGGCTGGAGGAAGATGTATTGACTCTCGACGCAAATTGAGTGTTCCATCGTCATTAAGAGGCCCTGAGCATTACATTTAACTATCAGTTTTGCGTCGGATTCTAAAACGTTGACTCACAGGGGAACGACCATACGGTGCCCGAGGCAGCAATAGACCCTTGGAGACAAATCGGCTGAATGCCGATGTATTGAATCTCGAGGCAATTTGAGTGTTCCATAGTCATTAGGAAGCCCTGAACGTTACAATTTAAAATCAGTTTCGCGTCGGATTCGAAAATCTTGACTCACATGAGAGCGAACATAAGAGGCCGGAGGCAGTAATATCCCCATGGAGACAAGTCGGCTGGAGGACGATGTATTGAATCTCGACGCAATTTGAGTGTCCCATCGTCATTAGGAGGCCCTAAACGTTACAATTTACTATCATTTTGCGTCGGATTCGATAATCTAAACTCACAGGAGAAGGATCATATGGTGCCCGAGACAGCAATATCCCATTGGAGACAAGTCCGCTGGAAGACGATGTAATGAATCGCGACGCAATTTGTGTGCTCCATCGTCATTAGGAGGCCCTGAACGTTACAATTAACAATCAGTTTTGCGTCGGGTTCGAAATTCTTGACTCACAGCAGAACGATCACAAGGTGCCCGTGGCAGCTATTGACCCTTGGAGACCAGTCCACTGGAGGACGATGTATTGAATCGCGACTCAATTTGAGTGCTCCATCGTCATTTGGAGGCCTTGAACCTTACAATTAACTATCAGTTTCGCGTCGGATTCGAAAGTCTAGACTCACAGGAGAACGACCATAAGGTGCCCGAGGCAGCAAAAGACCCTTGGAAACAAGTCGGCTGGAGGCCGATGTATTGAATCTCAACGCAATTTGAGTGTTCCATCGGCATTAGGAGGCCCTGAACGTTACAGTTAACTATCATTTTAGCGTCGGATTCGAAAATCTACAAACAGGAGAAGGATCATATGGTGCACGAGACTGCAATATCCCCTTGGATACAAGTCGACTGGAGGTCGATGTATTGACTCTCGACGCAATTTGAGTGTTCCATAGTCTTTAGGAGTCCCTGAACGTTACAATTAACTATCATTTATGCTTCGGATTCGAAAATCTACTCACAGGAGAAGTTCATACGGTGCTCGAGGCAGCAATAGACCCTTGGAGACAAGTCGGCTGGAAACCGATGTATTGATTCTTGACGCAATTTGAGTGTTCCATCGTCATTAGGGGGCCCTGAACGTTACAATTAACAATCATTTTAGCGTCGGATTCGAAAATCTACTCACAGGAGAAGTTCATACGGTGCTCGAGACAGCAATATCCCCTTGGAGACAAGTCCGCTGGAGGCCGATGTATTCAATCTCGACGCAATTTGAGAGTTCTATCATCATCAGGAGGTGCTGAACGTTACTATTCACTATCATTTTTGCGTCGGATTCGAAAAAAATATAGACTCACAGGAGAAGGATCATATGGTGCCCGAGACAGCAATATGCCCTTGGAGACAAGTCCGCTGGACGCCGATGTAATGAATCTCGACGCAATTTGAGTGTTCCATCGTCATTAGGAGGCCCTGAACCTTAAAATTAACTACCATTTTTGCGACGGATTCGATAATCTAAACTCACAGGAGAACGACCATAAGGTGCCCGAGGCAGCAACAGACCCTTGGAGACAAGTCGGCTGGAGGCCGATGTATTGAATCACGACGCAATTTGAGTGTTCCGTCGTCATTAGGAGGCCCTAAACGTTACAATTAGCTATCATTTTTGCGTCGGATTCGATAATCTAAACTCACAGGAGAAGGACCTTAGGGTGCTCGAGGCAGCAACAGACCCTTGGCGACAAGTCGGCTGGAGGCTGATGTATTGAATCTCGACGCAATTTGAGTGTTCCATCGTCATTACAAGGCCCTGAACGTTACAATTAACTATTATTTTTGCGTCGGATTCGAAAATCTAGACTCACAGGAGAACGACCATAAGGTGCCCGTGGCAGCAATAGACCCTTGGAGACAAGTCGGCTGGAGGTCGATGTATTGAATCTCGACGCAATTTGAGTGTTCCATCGCCAATAGGAGGCCCTGAACGTTACAATTAACTATCAGTTTTTCGTCGGATTCGAAAATCTAGACTCACAGCAGACGGACCATTTGGTGCCTGAGGCAGCAATATCCCCTTGGAGACAAATCGGCTGGAGAACGATGTATTGAATCTCGACTCAATTTGAGTGTTCCATCGTCATTAGGTGGCCCTGAACGTTACAATTACCAATCAGTTTTGCGTAGGGTTCGAAATTCTAGACCCACAGCAGAACGATCACAAGGTGCCCGTGGCAGCTATTGACCCTTGGCGACCAGTCCGCTGGAGGACGATGTATTGAATCGCGACTCAATTTGAGTGCTCCATCGTCATTAGAAGGCCCTGAACGTTACAATTAACTATCATTTTAGCGTCGGATTCGAAAATCTACCAACAGGAGAAGGATCATATGGTGCACGAGACTGCAATATCCCCTTGGATTCAAGTCGACTGGAGGTCGATGTATTGTCTCTCGACGCAATTTGAGTGTTCCGTCGTCATTAGGAGTCCCTGAACGTTACAATTAAGTATCATTTATGCGTCGGATTCGAAAATCTAGACTCACAGGAGAACGACCATAAGGTGCCCGAGGCAGCAATAGACCCTTGGAGACAAGTCGGCTGGAGGACGATGTATTGAATCTCGTCGCATTTTGAGTGTTCCATCGTCATTACAGGGCCCTGAACGTTACAATTAACTATCATTTTTGCGTCGGATTCGAAAATCTAGACTCACAGGAGAACGACCATAAGGTGCCCGAGGCAGCAATATCCCCTTGGAGACAAATCGGCTGGAGGACTATGTATTGAATCTCGACGCAATTTGAGTCTTCTATCGTCATTAGGAGGCGCTGAACGTTACAATTCACTAACATTTTTGAGTCGGATTCGAAAATCTAGACTCACAGGAGAAGGATCATATTGTGCCCGAGACTGCAATATCCCCTTGGATACAAGTCGACTGGAGGTCGATGTATTGACTCTCGACGCAATTTGAGTGTTCCATCGTCATTAGAAGGCCCTGAACGTTACAATTAACTATCATTTTTGCGTCTGATTCGAATATCTAGACTCACAGGAGAACGACCATAAGGTGCCCGAGGCAGCAACAGACCCTTGGAGACAAGTGGGCTGGAGGCCGATGTATTGAATCTCGACGCAATTTGAGTCTTCCATTGTCATTACAAGGCCCTGAACGTTACAATTAACTATCATTTTTGCGTCGGATTCGAAAATCTAGACTCACAGGAGAACGATCATAAGGTGCCCGAGGCAGCAATAGACCCTTGGAGACAAGTCGGCTGGAGGCCGATGTATTGAATCTCGACGCAATTTGAGAGTTCCATCGTCATTAGGAGGCCCTGAACGTTACAATTAACTATCATTTTTGAGTCGGATTCGATAATCTAAACTCACAGGAGAACGACCATAAGGTGCCCGAGGCAGCAATAGACCCTTGGAGACAAGTCGGCTGGAGGTCGATGTATTGAATCTCGACGCAATTTGAGTGTTCCATCGCCAATAGGAGGCCCTGAACGTTACAATTAACTATGAGTTTTGCGTCGGATTCGAAATCGTAGAATCACCGGAGACGGACCATGTAGTGCCCAAGGCAGCGATATCCCGTTGGAGACAAGTCGGCTGGAGGCCGATGTGTTGAATCTCGACGCAATTTGAGTGTTCCATCGGCATTAGGAGGCCCTGAACGTTACAATTAACTATCATTTTTGCGTCGGATTCGAAAATCTAGACTCACACGAGGTGCCCGAGGCAGCAATAGACCCTTGGAGACAAGTCGGCTGGAGGCCGATGTATTGATCTCGACGCAATTTGAGAGTTCCATCGTCATTAGGAAGCCCTGAACGTTACAATTAACTATCAATTTTGCGTCGGATTCGAAAATCTAGACTTACAAGAGAACGACCATAAGGTGCCCGAGGCAGCATTAGACCCTTGGAGACAAGTCGGCTGGAGGACGATGTATTGGATCGCGACGCAATTTGAGTGTTCCATCGTCATTAGGAGGCCCTGAATGTTACATTTAACTATCAGATTTTCGTCGGATTCGAAAATCTAGACTCACAGCAGACGGAGCATTTGGTGCCCGAGACAGCAATATCCCCTTGGAGACAAATCAGCTGGAGGACGATGTATTGAATCTCGACGCAATTTGAGTCTTCTATCGTCATTATTAGGCGCTGAACAATCCAATTCACTATCACTTTTGCGTCGGATTCGAAAATCAAGACTCACAGGAGAAGGATCATATTGTGCCCGAGACAGCAATATCCCCTTGGAGACAAGTCGGCTGGAGGACGATGTATTGATCCACGACGCAATTTGAGTGTCCCATCGTCATTAGGAGGCCCTAAACGTTACAATTAACTATCATTTTTGCGTCGGATTCGATAATCTAAACTCACTGGAGAACGACCATATGGTGCCCGAGGCAGCAACAGACCCTTGGAGACAAGTCGGCTGGAGGCCGATGTATTGAATCTCGACGCAATTTGAGTGTTCCATCGTGATTAGGAGACCCTAAACGTTAGAATTAACTATCATTTTTGCGTCGGATTCGAAAATCTAGACTCACAGGAGAACGACCATAAGGTGCCGGAGGCAGCAATAGACCCACGGAGACAAGTCGGCTGGAGGCCGATGTATTGAATCTCGACGCAATTTGAGTGTTCCATCGGCATTAGGAGGCCCTGAAAGTTACAGTTAACTATCATTTTAGCGTCGGATTCGAAAATCTACTAACAGGAGAAGTATCATATGGTGCACGAGACTGCAATATCCCCTTGGATACAAGTCGACTGGAGGTCGATGTATTGACTCTCGACGCAATTTGAGTGTTCCATCGCCAATAGGAGGCCCTGAACGTTACAATTAACTATCATTTATGCGTCGGATTCGAAAATCTACTCACAGGAGAAGTTCATACGGTGCTCGAGGCAGCAATAGACCCTTGGAGACAAGTCGGCTGGAAACCGATGTGTTGATTCTTGACGCAATTTGAGTGTTCCATCGTCATTAGGCGGCCCTGAACGTTACAATTAACAATCATTTTAGCGTCGGATTCGAAAATCTACTCACAGGAGAAGTTCATACGGTGCTCGAGACAGCAATATCCCCTTGGAGACAAGTCCGCTGGAGGCCGATGTAATGAATCTCGACGCAATTTGAGTGTTTCATCGTCATTAGGAGGCCCTGAACCTTAAAATTAACTATCATTTTTGCGACGGATTCGATAATCTAAACTCACAGGAGAACGACCATAAGGTGCCCGAGGCAGCAACAGACCTTTGGAGACAAGTCGGCTGGAGGCCGATGTATTGAATCACGACGCAATTTGAGTGTTCCATAGTCATTAGGAGACCCTAAACGTTACAATTAACTATCATTTTTGCGTCGGATTCGATAATCTAAACTCACAGGAGAACGACCATAAGGTGCCCGAGGCAGCAACAGATCCTTGGAGACAAGTGGGCTGGAGGCCGATGTATTGAATCTCAACGCAATTTGAGTGTTCCGTCATCATTACAAGGCCCTGAACGTTACAATTAACTATCATTTTTGCGTCGGATTCGAAAATCTAGACTCACAGGAGAGCGACCATAAGGTGCCCGAGGCAGCAAAAGACCCTTGGAGACAAGTCGGCTGGAGGTCGGTGTATTGAATCTCGACTCAATTTGTGTGTTCCATCGTCATTAGGTGACCCTGAACGTTACAATTAACAAACAGTTTTGCGTCGGGTTCGAAAATCTAGACTCACAGCAGAACGATCACAAGGTGTCCGTGGCAGCTATTGATCCTTGGAGACCAGTCCGCTGGAGGACGATGTATTGAATCGCGACGCAATTTGATTGCTCATCGTCATTTGGAGGCCCTGAACCTTACAATTAACTATCAGTTTCCCGTCGGATTCAAAAATCCAGACTCACAGGAGACGGATCATTTGGTGCCCGAGGCAGCAATATCCCCTTATAGATAAGTCGGCTGGAGGAAGATGTATTGACTCTCGACGCAAACTGAGTGTTCCATCGTCATTAAGAGGCCCTGAGCATTACATTTAACTATCAGTTTTGCGTCGGATTCTAAAATGTTGACTCACAGGGGAACGACCATACGGTGCCCGAGGCAGCAATAGACCCTTGGAGACAAATCGGCTGAATGCCGATGTATTGAATCTCGAGGCAATTTGAGTGTTCCATAGTCATTAGGAAGCCCTGAACGTTACAATTTAAAATCAGTTTCGCGTCGGATTCGAAAATCTTGACTCACATGAGAGCGAACATAAGAGGCCGGAGGCAGTAATATCCCCATAGAACAAGTCGGCTGGAGGACGATGTATTGAATCTCGACGCAATTTGAGTGTCCCATCGTCATTAGGAGGCCCTAAACGTTACAATTAACTATCATTTTGCGTCGGATTCGATAATCTAAACTCACAGGAGAATGATCATATGGTGCCCGAGACAGCAATATCCCCTTGGAGACAAGTCCGCTGGAAGACGATGTAATGAATCGCGACGCAATTTGTGTGCTCCATCGTCATTAGGAGGCCCTGAACGTTACAATTAACAATCAGTTTTGCGTCGGGTTCGAAATTCTTGACTCACAGCAGAACGATCACAAGGTGCCCGTGGCAGCTATTGACCCTTGGAGACCAGTCCACTGGAGGACGATGTATTGAATCGCGACTCAATTTTAGTGCTCCATCGTCATTTGGAGGCCTTGAACCTTACAATTAACTATCAGTTTCGCGTCGGATTCGAAAGTCTAGACTCACAGGAGAACCACCATAAGGTGCCCGAGGCAGCAAAAGACCCTTGGAGACAAGTCGGCTGGAGGCCGATGTATTGAATCTCAACGCAATTTGAGTGTTCCATCGGCATTAGCAGGCCCTGAACGTTACAGTTAACTATCATTTTAGCGTCGGATTCGAAAATCTACAAACAGGAGAAGGATCATATGGTGCACGAGACTGCAATATCCCCTTGGATACAAGTCGACTGGAGGTCGATGTATTGACTCTCGACGCAATTTGAGTGTTCCATAGTCTTTAGGAGTCCCTGAACGTTACAATTAACTATCATTTATGCTTCGGATTCGAAAATCTACTCACAGGAGAAGTTCATAAGGTGCTCGAGGCAGCAATAGACCCTTGGAGACAAGTCGGCTGGAAACCGATGTATTGATTCTTGACGCAATTTGAGTGTTCCATCGTCATTAGGAGGCCCTGAACGTTACAATTAACAATCATTTTAGCGTCGGATTCGAAAATCTACTCACAGGAGAAGTTCATACGGTGCTCGAGACAGCAATATCCCCTTGGAGACAAGTCCGCTGGAGGCCGATGTATTCAATCTCGACGCAATTTGAGAGTTCTATCATCATCAGGAGGTGCTGAACGTTACTATTCACTATCATTTTTGCGTCGGATTCGAAAATCTAGACTCACAGGAGAAGGATCATATGGTGCCCGAGACAGCAATATGCCCTTGGAGACAAGTCCGCTGGAGGCCGATGTAATGAATCTCGACGCAATTTGAGTGTTCCATCGTCATTAGGAGGCCCTGAACCTTAAAATTAACTACCATTTTTGCGACGGATTCGATAATCTAAACTCACAGGAGAACGACCATAAGGTGCCCCAGGCAGCAACAGACCCTTGGAGACAAGTCGGATGGAGGCCGATGTATTGAATCACGACGCAATTTGAGTGTTCCATCGTCATTAGGAGGCCCTAAACGTTACAATTAGCTATCATTTTTGCGTCGGATTCGATAATCTAAACTCACAGGAGAACGACCTTAGGGTGCTCGAGGCAGCAGCAGACCCTTGGAGACAAGTCGGCTGGAGCTGATGTATTGAATCTCGACGCAATTTGAGTGTTCCATCGTCATTACAAGGCCCTGAACGTTACAATTAACTATCATTTTTGCGTCGGATTCGAAAATCTAGACTCACAGGAGAACGACCATAAGGTGCCCGAGGCAGCAATAGACCCGTGGAGACAAGTCGGCTGGAGGTCGATGTATTGAATCTCGACTCAATTTGTGTGTTCCATCGTCATTAGGTGACCCTGAACGTTACAATTAACAAACAGTTTTGCGTCGGGTTCGAAAATCTAGACTCACAGCAGAACGATCACAAGGTGTCCGTGGTAGCTATTGATCCTTGGAGACCAGTCCGCTGGAGGACGATGTATTGAATCGCGACGCAATTTGAGTGCTCCATCGTCATTTGGAGGCCCTGAACCTTACAATTAACTATCAGTTTCGCGTCGGATTCAATAATCGAGACTCACAGGAGACGGACCATTTGGTACCCGAGGCAGCATATCCCCTTGTAGACAAATCGGCTGGAGGAAGATGTATTGACTCTCGACGCAATTTGAGTGTTCCATCGTCATTAAGAGGCCCTGAGCATTACATTTAACTATCAGTGTTGAGTCGGATTCTAAAATGTTGACTCACAGGGGAACGACCATAAGGTGCCCGAGGCAGCAATAGACCCTTGGAGACAAATCGGCTGAATGCCGATGTATTGAGTCTCGAGGCAATTTGAGTGTTCCATCGTCAGTAGGAAGCCCTGAACGTTACAATGAACAATCAGTTTCGCGTCGGATTCGAAAAACTTGACTAACATGAGAGCGAACATAAGAGGCCGGAGGCAGTAATATCCCCATGGAAACAAGTCGGCTGGAGGACGATGTATTGAATCCCGACGCAATTTGAGTGTCCCATCGTCATTAGGAGGCCCTAAACGTTACAATTAACTATCATTTTGCGTCGGATTCGATAATCTAAACTCACAGGAGAAGGATCATATGGTGCCCGAGACAGCAGTATCCCCTTGGAGACAAGTCCGCTGGAAGACGATGTAATGAATCGCGACGCAATTTGTGTGCTCCATCGTCATTAGGAGGCCCTGAACGTTACAATTAACTATGAGTTTTGCGTCGGATTCGAAAACGTAGAATCACCGGAGACGGACCATGTGGTGCCCGAGGCAGCGATATCCCCTTGGAGACAATTCGACTGGAGGACGAAGTAGTTAATCTCGACGCAATTTAAGTGTTCCTTCGTGATTAGGAGGCGCTGAACGTTACAATTCACTATCACTTTTGCGTTGGATTCGAAAATCTAGACTCACAGGAGAAGGATCATATGGTGCCCGAGACAGCAATATCCCCTTGGAGACAAGTCCGCTGGAGGCCGATGTATTGAATCTCGACGCAATTTGAGAGTTCCATCGTCATTAGGAGGCCCTGAACCTTACAATTAACTATCAGTTTCGCGTCGGATTCGAAAATCTAGACTCACAGGAGACGGAACGCATGGAGCCCGAGTCAGCAATATCCCCTAGTAGGCAAGTCGGCTGGAGGAAGATGTATTGACTCTCGACGCAATTTGAGTGTTCCATCGTCATTAAGAGGCCCTGAGCATTACATTTAACTATCAGTTTTGCGTCGGATTCTTAAATGTTGACTCACAGGAGAACGACCATACGGTGAGCGAGGCAGCAATAGACCCTTGGAGACAAGTCGGCTGAAAACCGATGTATTGATTCTTGACGCAATTTGAGTGTTCCATCGTCATTAGGAGGCCCTGAAAGTTACAATTAACAATCATTTTAGCGTCGGATTCGAAAATCTACTCACATGAGAAGTTCATACGGTGCTCGAGACAGCAATATCCCCTTAGAGACAAGTCCGCTGGAGGCCGATGTATTGAATCTCGACGCAATTTGAGAGTTCTATCTTCATCACGAGGCGCTGAACGTTACTATTCACTATCACTTTTGCGTCGGATACGAAAATCTAGACTCACAGGAGAAGGATCATATGGTGCCCGAGACAGCAGTATCCCCTTGGAGACAAGTCCGCTGGAGGCCGATGTATTGAATCTCGACGCAATTTGAGTGTTCCATCGTCATTAGGAGGCCCTGAACCTAAAAATTAACTATCATTTTAGCGTCGGATTCGATAATCTAAAGTCACAGGAGAACGACCATAAGGTGCCCGAGGCAGCAACAGACCCTTGGAGACAAGTCGGCTGGAGGCCGATGTATTGACTCTCGACGCAATTTGAGTGTTCCATCGTCATTAGGAGGCCCTAAACGTTACAATTAACTATCATTTTTGCGTCGGATTCGATAATCTAAACTCACAGGAGAACGACCATAAGGCGCCCGAGGCAGCAACAGACCGTTGGAGACAAGTCGGCTGGAGGCCGATGTATTGAATCTCGACGCAATTTGAGTGTTCCATCGGCATTAGGAGGCCCTGAACGTTACAGTTAACTACCATTTTAGCGTCGGATTCGAAAATCTACTAACAGGAGAACGACCATAAGGTGCCCGAGGCAGCATTAGACCGTTGGAGACAAG
Source organism: Schistocerca americana (assembly GCF_021461395.2). Lineage (NCBI taxonomy): Eukaryota > Metazoa > Arthropoda > Insecta > Orthoptera > Acrididae > Schistocerca > Schistocerca americana. Next base: position 213,579 of record NW_025725962.1, on the reverse strand, counting down.
TCGGCTGGAGGTCGATGTATTGAATCTCGACTCAATTTGAGTGTTCCATCGTCATTAGGTGGCCCTGAACGTTACAATTAACAATCAGTTTTGCGTCGGGTTCGAAAATCTAGACTCACAGCAGAACGATCACAAGGTGCCCGTGGCAGCTATTGATCCTTGGAGACCAGTCCGCTGGAGGCCGATGTATTGAATCTCGACGCAATTTGAGTGTTCCATCGTCATTACAAGGCCCTGAACGTTACAATTTTCTATCATTTTTCCGTCGGATTCGAAAATCTACTCACAGGAGAAGTTCATACGGTGCTCGAGACAGCAATATCCCCTTAGAGACAAGTCCGCTGGAGGCCGATGTATTGAATCTCGACGCAATTTGAGAGTTCTAACGTCATCAGGAGGCGCTGAACGATACTATTCACTAACATTTTTGCGTCGGATTCGAAAATCTGGACTCACAGGAGAAGGATCATATGGTGCCCCAGACAGCAATATCCCCTTGGAGACAAGTCCGCTGGAGGCCGATGTATTGAATCTCGTCGCAATTTGAGTGTTCCATCGTCATTAGGAGGCCCTAAACGTTACAATTAACTATCATTTTTGCGTCGGATTCCATAATCCTAACTCACAGGAGAACGACCATAAGGCGCCCGAGGCAGCAACAGACCCTTGGAGACAAGTCGGCTGGAGGCCGAAGTATTGAATCTCGACGCAATTTGAGTGTTCCATCGTCATTACAAGGCCCTGAACGTTACAATTAACTATCATTTTTGCGTCGGATTGGAAAATCTAGACTCACAGGAAAACGACCATAAGGTGCCCGAGGCAGCAATAGACCCTTGGAGACAAGTCGGCTGGAGGCCGATGTATCGAATCTCGACGCAATTTGAGTGTTCCATCGGCATTAGGAGGCCCTGAACGTTACAATTAACTATCATCTTTGCGTCGGATTCGATAATCTAAACTCACAGGAGAACGACCATAAGGTGCCCGAGGCAGCAATAGACCCTTGGAGACAGTCGGCTGGAGGCCGATGTATTTAATCTCGACGCAATTTGAGTGTTCCATCGGCATTAGGAGGCCCTGAACGTTACAGTTAACTATCATTTTAGCGTCGGATTCGAAAATCTACTAACAGGAGAACGACCATAAGGTGCCCGAGGCAGCAACAGACCCTTGGAGACAAGTCGGCTGGAGGCCGATGTATTGAATCTCGACGCAATTTGAGTGTTCCATCGTCATTACAAGGCCCTGAACGTTACAATTAACTATCATTTTTGCGTCGGATTCGAAAATCTAGACTCACAGGAGAAGGATGATATGGTGCCCGAGACAGCAATAACCCCTTGGAGACAAGTCCGCTGGAGGCCGATGTATTGAATCTCGACGCAATTTGAGTGTTCCATCGTCATTAGAAGGCCCTGAATCTTAAAATTAACTATCATTTTAGCGTCGGATTCGATAATCTAAAGTCACAGGAGAACGACCATAAGGTGCCCGAGGCAGCAACAGACCCTTGGAGACAAGTCGGCTGGAGGCCGATGTATTGAATCTCGACGCAATTTGAGTGTTCCATCGTCATTACAAGGCCCTGAACGTTACAATTAACTATCATTTTTGCGTCGGATTCGAAAATCTAGACTCACAGGAGAACGACCATAAGGTGCCCGAGGCAGCAATAGACCCTTGGAGACAAGTCGGCTGGAGGCCGATGTATTGAATCTCGACGCAATTTGAGAGTTCCATCGTCATTAGGAGGCCCTGAACGTTACAATTAACTATCATTTTAGCGTCGGATTCAAAAATCTAGACTTACAAGAGAACGAGCATAAGGTGCCCGAGGCAGCATTAGACCCTTGGAGACAAGTCGGCTGGAGGCCGATGTATTGACTCTCGACGCAATTTGAGTGTTCCATCGGCATTAGGAGGCCCTGAACGTTACAGTTAACTATCATTTTAGCGTCGGATTCGAAAATCTACTAAAAGGTGAACGACCATAAGGTGCCCGAGGCAGCAATAGACCCTTGGAGACAAGTCGGCTGGAGGTCGATGTATTGAATCTCGACTCAATTTGTGTGTTCCATCGTCATTAGGTGACCCTGAACGTTACAATTAACAAACAGTTTTGCGTCGGGTTCGAAAATCTAGACTCACAGCAGAACGATCACACGGTGTCCGTGGCAGCTATTGATCCTTGGAGACCAGTCCGCTGGAGGACGATGTATTGAATCGCGACGCAATTTGAGTGCTCCATCGTCATTTGGAGGCCCTGAACCTTACAATTAACTATCAGTTTCGCGTCGGATTCAAAAATCCAGACTCACAGGAGACGGACTATTTGGTGCCCGAGGCAGCAATATCCCCTTGTAGACAAGTCGGCTGGAGGAAGATGTTTTGACTCTCGACGCAATTTGAGTGTTCCATCGTCATTAAGAGGCCCTGAGCATTACATTTAACTATCAGTTTTGCGTCGGATTCTAAAATGTTGACTCACAGGGGAACGACCATAAGGTGCCCGAGGCAGCAATAGACCCCTTGGAGATAAATCGGCTGAATGCCGATGTATTGAATCTCGAGGCAATTTGAGTGTTCCATCGCCATTAGGAAACCCTGAACGTTACAATTAACAATCAGTTTCGCGTCGGATTCGAAAATCTTGACTCACATGTCAGCGAACATAAGAGGCCGGAGGCAGTAATATCCCCATGGAGACAAGTCGGCTGGAGGCCGATGTATTGACTCTCGACGCAATTTGAGTGTTCCATCGGCATTAGGAGGCCCTGAACGTTACAATTAACTATCATTTTTTGCGTCGGATTCGAAAATCTAGACTCACAGGAGAAGGATCATATGGTGCCGGAGACAGCAAAATCCCCTTGGAGACACGTCCGCTGGAAGACGATGTAATGAATCGCGACGCAATTTGTGTGTCCATCGTCATTAGGAGGCGCTGAACGTTACAATTAACTTTGAGTTTTGCGTCGGATTCGAAAACGTAGAATCACCGGAGACGGACCATGTGGTACCCGAGTCAGCGATATCCCCTTGGAGACAATTCGATTGGAGGACGAAGTAGTGAATCTCGACGCAATTTGAGTGTTCCTTCGTCATTAGGAGGCGCTGAACGTTACAATTAACTATGAGTTTTGCGTCGGATTCGAAAATCTAGACTCACAGGAGAAGGATCATATGGTGCCCGAGACAGCAATATCCCCTTGGAGACAAGTCCGCTGGAGGCCGATGTATTGAATCTCGACGCAATTTGAGTGTTCCATCGTCATTAGGAGGCCCTGAACCTTACAATTAACTATCAGTTTCGCGTCGGATTCGAAAATCTAGACTCACAGGAGACGGACCACATGAAGCCCTAGTCAGCAATATCCCCTAGTAGGCAAGTCGGCTGGCGGAAGATGTATTGACTCTCGACGCAATTTGAGTGTTCCATAGTCATTAAGAGGCCCTGAGCATTACATTTAACTATCAGTTTTGCGTCGGATTCTAAAATGTTGACTCACAGGAGAACGACCATACGGTGCCCGAGGCAGCAATAGACCCTTGGAGACAACTTGGCTGGAAACCGATGTATTGATTCTTGACGCAATTTGAGTGTTCCATCGTCATTAGGAGGCCCTGAACGTTACAATTAACAATCATTTAAGCGTCGGATTCGAAAATCTACTCACAGGAGAAGTTCATACGGTGCTCGAGACAGCAATATCCCCTTAGAGACAAGTCCGCTGGAGGCCGATGTATTGAATCTCGACTCAATTTGACAGTTCTATCGTCATCAGGAGGCGCTGAACGTTACTATTCACTATCATTTTTGCGTCGGATTCGAAAATCTAGACTCACAGGAGAAGGATCATATGATGCCCGAGACAGCAATATCCCCTTGGAGACAAGTCCGCTGGAGGCCGATGTACAGAATCTCGACGCAATTTGAGTGTTCCATCGTCATTAGGAGGCCCTGAACCTTAAAATTAACTATCATTTTAGCGTCGGATTCGATAATCTAAAGTCACAGGAGAACGACCATAAGGTGCCCGAGGCAGCAACAGACCCTTGGAGACAAGTCGGCTGGGATGTATTGAATCTCGACGCAATTTGAGTGTTCCATCGTCATTACAAGGCCCTGAACGTTACAATTAACTATCATTTTTGCGTCGGATTCGAAAATCTAGACTCACAGGAGAACGACCATAAGGTGCCTGAGGCAGCAATAGAGCCTTGGAGACGAGTCGGCTGGAGGCCGAAGTATTGAATCTCGACGCAATTTGAGTGTTCCATCGGCATTAGGAGGCCCTAAACGTTACAATTAACTATCATCTTTGCGTCGGATTCGATAATCTAAACTCACAGGAGAACGACCATAAGGTGCCAGAGGCAGCAATAGACCCTTGGAGACAAGTCGGCTGGAGGCCGATGTATTGAATCTCGACGCAATTTGAGTGTTCCATCGGCATTAGGAGGCCCTGAACGTTACAGTTAACTATCATTTTAGCGTCGGATTCGAAAATCCACTAACAGGAGAACGACCATAAGGTGCCCGAGGCAGCAACAGACCCTTGGAGACAAGTCGGCTGGAGGCCGATGTATTGAATCTCGACGCAATTTGAGTGTTCCATCGTAATTACAAGGCCCTGAACGTTACAATTAACTATCATTTTTGCGTCGGATTCGAAAATCTAGACTGACAGGAGAAGGATCATATGGTGCCCGAGACAGCAATATCCCCTTGGAGACAAGTCCGCTGGAGGCCGATGTATTGAATCTCGACGCAATTTGAGTGTTCCATCGTCATTAGGAGGCCCTAAGCCTTAAAATTAACTATCATTTTAGCGTCGGATTCGATAATCTAAAGTCACAGGAGAACGTCCATAAGGTGCCCGAGGCAGCAACAGACCCTTGGAGACAAGTCGGCTGGAGGCCGATGTATTGAATCTCGACGCAATTTGAGTGTTCCATCGTCATTAGGAGGCCCTAAACGTTACAATTAACTATCATTTTTGCGTCGGATTCGATAATCTAAACTCACAGAAGAACGACCATAAGGCGCCAGAGGCAGCAACAGACCCTTGGACACAAGTCGGCCGGAGTCCGATGTATTGAATCTCGACGCAATTTGAGTGTTCCATCGTCATTACAAGGCCCTGAGCGTTACAATTAACTATCATTTTTGCGTCGGATTCGAAAATGTTGACTTACAGGAGAACGACCATACGGTGCCCGAGGCAGCAATAGACCCTTGGAGACAAGTCGGCTGGAAACCGATGTATTGATTCTTGACGCAATTTGAGTGTTCCATCGTCATTAGGAGGCCCTGAACGTTACAATTAACAATCATTTTAGCGTCGGATTCGAAAATCTACTCACAGGAGAAGTTCATACGGTGCTCGAGACAGCAATATCCCCTTAGAGACAAGTCCGCTGGAGGCCGATGTATTGAATCTCGACTCAATTTGAGAGTTCTATCGTCATCAGGAAGCGCTGAACGTTACTATTCACTATCATTTTTGCGTCGGATTCGAAAATCTAGACTCACAGGAGAAGGATCATATGATGCCCGAGACAGCAATATCCCCTTGGAGACAAGTCCGCTGGAGGCCGATGTACAGAATCTCGACGCAATTTGAGTGTTCCATCGTCATTAGGAGGCCCTGAACCTCTAAATTAACTATCATTTTTGCGTCGGATTCGATAATCTAAACTCACAGGAGAACGACCATAAGGCGCCCGAGGCAGCAACAGACCCTTGGAGACAAGTTGGCTGGAGGCCGATGTATTGAATCTCGACGGAATTTGAGTGTTCCATCGTCATTAGGAGGCCCTAAACGTTACAATTAACTATCATTTTTGCGTCGGATTCGATAATCTAAACTCACAGGAGAACGACCATAAGGCGCCCGAGGCAGCAACAGACCCTTGGAGACAAGTCGGCTGGGATGTATTGAATCTCGACGCAATTTGAGTGTTCCATCGTCATTACAAGGCCCTGAACGTTACAATTAACTATCATTTTTGCGTCGGATTCGAAAATCTAGACTCACAGGAGAACGACCATAAGGTGCCTGAGGCAGCAATAGAGCCTTGGAGACGAGTCGGCTGGAGGCCGATGTATTGAATCTCGACGCAATTTGAGTGTTCCATCGGCATTAGGAGGCCCTGAACGTTACAATTAACTATCATCATTGCGTCGGATTCGATAATCTAAACTCACAGGAGAACGACCATAAGGTGCCCGAGGCAGCAATAGACCCTTGGAGACAAGTCGGCTGGAGGCCGATGTATTGAATCTCGACGCAATTTGAGTGTTCCATCGGCATTAGGAGGCCCTGAACGTTACAGTTAACTATCATTTTAGCGTCGGATTCGAAAATCCACTAACAGGAGAACGACCATAAGGTGCCCGAGGCAGCAACAGACCCTTGGAGACAAGTCGGCTGGAGGCCGATGTATTGAATCTCGACGCAATTTGAGTGTTCCATCGTAATTACAAGGCCCTGAACGTTACAATTAACTATCATTTTTGCGTCGGATTCGAAAATCTAGACTGACAGGAGAAGGATCATATGGTGCCCGAGACAGCAATATCCCCTTGGAGACAAGTCCGCTGGAGGCCGATGTATTGAATCTCGACGCAATTTGAGTGTTCCATCGTCATTAGGAGGCCCTAAGCCTTAAAATTAACTATCATTTTAGCGTCGGATTCGATAATCTAAAGTCACAGGAGAACGTCCATAAGGTGCCCGAGGCAGCAACAGACCCTTGGAGACAAGTCGGCTGGAGGCCGATGTATTGAATCTCGACGGAATTTGAGTGTTCCATCGTCATTAGGAGGCCCTAAACGTTACAATTAACTATCATTTTTGCGTCGGATTCGATAATCTAAACTCACAGGAGAACGACCATAAGGCGCCCGAGGCAGCAACAGACCCTTGGAGACAAGTCGGCTGGGATGTATTGAATCTCGACGCAATTTGAGTGTTCCATCGTCATTACAAGGCTCTGAACGTTACAATTAACTATCATTTTTGCGTCGGAATCGAAAATCTAGACTCACAGGAGAACGACCATAAGGTGCCTGAGGCAGCAATAGAGCCTTGGAGACGAGTCGGCTGGAGGCCGATGTATTGAATCTCGACGCAATTTGAGTGTTCCATCGGCATTAGGAGGCCCTGAACGTTACAATTAACTATCATCTTTGCGTCGGATTCGATAATCTAAACTCACAGGAGAACGACCATAAGGTGCCCGAGGCAGCAATAGACCCTTGGAGACAAGTCGGCTGGAGGCCGATGTATTGAATCTCGACGCAATTTGAGTGTTCCATCGGCATTAGGAGGCCCTGAACGTTACAGTTAACTATTATTTTAGCGTCGGATTCGAAAATCCACTAACAGGAGAACGACCATAAGGTGCCCGAGGCAGCAACAGACCCTTGGAGACAAGTCGGCTGGAGGCCGATGTATTGAATCTCGACGCAATTTGAGTGTTCCATCGTAATTACAAGGCCCTGAACGTTACAATTAACTATCATTTTTGCGTCGGATTCGAAAATCTAGACTGACAGGAGAAGGATCATATGGTGCCCGAGACAGCAATATCCCCTTGGAGACAAGTCCGCTGGAAGCCGATGTATTGAATCTCGACGCAATTTGAGTGTTCCATCGTCATTAGGAGGCCCTGAGCCTTAAAATTAACTATCATTTTAGCGTCGGATTCGATAATCTAAAGTCACAGGAGAACGACCATAAGGTGCCCGAGGCAGCAACAGACCCTTGGAGACAAGTCGGCTGGAGGCCGATGTATTGAATCTCGACGCAATTTGAGTGTTCCATCGTCATTAGGAGGCCCTAAACGTTACAATTAACTATCATTTTTGCGTCGGATTCGATAATCTAAACTCACAGAAGAACGACCATAAGGCGCCAGAGGCAGCAACAGACCCTTGGACACAAGTCGGCTGGAGTCCGATGTATTGAATCTCAACGCAATTTGAGTGTTCCATCGTCATTACAAGGCCCTGAACGTTACAATTAACTATCATTTTTGCGTCGGATTCGAAAATCTAGACTCACAGGAGAACGACCATAAGGTGCCCGAGGCAGCAATAGACCTTTGGAGACAAGTCGGCTGGAGGCCGATGTATTGAATCTCGACGCAATTTGAGTGTTCCATCGTCATTAGAAGGCCCTGAACGTTACAATTAACTATCATTTTTGCGTCGGATTCGAAAATCTACACTCACAGGAGAACGACCATAAGGCGCCCGAGGCAGCAATAGACCCTTGGAGACAAGTCGGCTGGAGGCCGATGTATTGAATGTCGACGCAATTGGGGAGTTCCATCGTCATTAGGAGGCCCTGAACGTTACAATTAACTATCATTTTTGCGTCGGATTCAAAAATCTAGACTTACAAGAGAACGACCATAAGGTGCCCGAGGCAGCATTAGCCCCTTGGAGACAAGTCGGCTGGAGGACGATGTATTGGATCGCGACGCAATTTGAGTGTTCCATCGTCATTAGGAGGCCCTGAATGTTACAATTAAATATCAGTTTTTCGTCGGATTCGAAAATCTACACTCACAGCAGACGGACCATTTGGTGCCCGAGGCAGCAATATCCCCTTGGAGACAAGTCGGCTGGAGGCCGATGTATTGAATCTCGACGCAATTTGAGTGTTCCATCGGCATTAGGAGGCCCTGAACGTTGCAGTTAACTATCATTTTAGCGTCGGATTCGAAAATCTACTAACAGGAGAAGTATCATACGGTGCACGAGACTGCAATATCCCCTTGGATACAAGTCGACTGGAGGTCGATTTATTGACTCTCGACGCAATTTGAGTGTTCCATCGCCAATAGGAGGCCCTGAACGTTACAATTAACTGTCATTTTTGCGTCGGATTCGAAACTCTAGACTCACAGGAGAACGACCATAAGGTGCCCGAGGCAGCAATACACCCTTGGAGACAAGTCGGCTGGAGGCCGATGTATTGAATCTCGACGCAATTTGAGTGTTCCATCGGCATTAGGAGGCCCTGAACGTTGCAGTTAACTATCATTTTAGCGTCGGATTCGAAAATCTACTAACAGGAGAAGGATCATATGGTGCACGAGACTGCAATATCCCCTTGGATACAAGTCGACTGGAGGTCGATGTATTGACTCTCGACGCAATTTGAGTGTTCCATCGTCTTTAGGAGTCCCTGAACGTTACAATTAACTATCATTTAAGCGTCAGAGTCGAAAATCTACTCACAGGAGAATTTCATACGGTGCTCGAGGCAGCAATAGACCCTTGGAGACAAGTCGGCTGGAAACCGATGTATTGATTTTTGACGCAATTTGAGTGTTCCATCGTCATTTGGAGTCCCTGAACGTTACAATTAACAATCATTTTAGCGTCGGATTCGATAACCTACTCACAGGAGAAGTTCATACGGTGCTCGAGACAGCAATATCCCCTTGGAGACGTCCGCTGGAGGCCGATGTATTGAATCTCGTCGCAATTTGAGAGTTCTATCGTCATCAGGAGGCGCTGAACGTTACTATTCACTATCATTTTTGCGTCGGATTCGAAAATCTAGACTCTCAGGAGAAGGATCATACGGTGCCCGAGACAGCAATATCCCCTTGGAGACAAGTCCGCTGGAGGCCGATGTAATGAATCTCGACGCAATTTGAGTGTTCCATCGTCATTAGGAGGCCCTGAACCTTAAAATTAACTATCATTTTTGCGTCGGATTCGATAATCTAAACTCACAGAAGAACGACCATAAGGTGCCCGAGGCAGCAACAGACCCTTGGAGACAAGTCGGCTGGAGGCCGATGTATTGAATCTCGACGCAATTTGAGTGTGCCATCGTCAATACAAGGCCCCGAACGTTACAATTAACTATCATTTTTGCATTGGATTCGAAAACCTAGACTCACAGGAGAACGACCATAAGGTGCCCGAGGCAGCAATAGACCCTTGGAGACAAGTCGGCTGGAGGCCGATGTATTGAATCTCGACGCAATTTGAGTGTTCCATCGGCATTAGGAGTCCCTGAACGTTACAATTAACTATCATTTTTGCGTCGGATTCGATAATCTAAACTCACAGGAGAACGACCATAAGGTGCCCGAGGCAGCAATAGACCCTTGGAGACAAGTCGGCTGGAGGCCGATGCATTGACTCTCGCCGCAATTTGTGTGTTCCATCGGCATTAGGAGGCCCTGAACGTTACAGTTAACTATCATTTTAGGGTCGGATTCGAAAATCTACTAAAAGGTGAACGACCATAAGGTGCCCGAGGCAGCAATAGACCCTTGGAGACAAATCGGCTGAATGCCGATGTATTGAATCTCGAGGCAATTTGAGTGTTCCATCGTCATTAGGAAGCCCCGGACGTTACAATTAACATTCAGTTTCGCGTCGGATTCAAAAATCTTGACTCACATGAGAGCGAACATAAGAGGCCGGAGGCAGTAATATCCCCATGGAGACAAGTCGGCTGGAGGCCGATGTATTGAATCTCGACGCAATTTGAGAGTTCTATCGTCATCAGGAGGCGCTGAACGTTACTATTCACTATCATTTTTGCGTCGGATTCGAAAATCTAAACTCGCAGGAGAAGGATCATATGGTGCCCGAGACAGTAATATCCCCTCGGAGACAAGTCCGCTGGAGGCCGAAGTATTGAATCTCGACGCAATCTGAGTGTTCCATCGTCATTAGGAGGCCCTAAACCTTACAATTAACTAACAGTTTCGCGTCGGATTCGAAAATGTAGACTCACAGGAGACGCACCACATGGAGCCCAAGGCAGCAATATCCCCTTGTAGACAAGTCGGCTGGAGGAAGATGTATTGACTCTCGACGCAATTTGAGTGTTCCATCGTCATTAAGAGGCCCTGAGCATTACATTTAACTATCAGTTTTGCGTCGGATTCTAAAATGTTGACTCACAGGGGAACGACCATACGGTGCCCGAGGCAGCAATAGACCCTTGGAGACAAATCGGCTGAATGCCGATGTATTGAATCTCGAGGCAATTTGAGTGTCCATCGTCATTAGGAAGCCCTGAACGTTACAATTAACAATCAGTTGCGCGTCGGATTCGAAAATCTAGACTCACATGAGAGCGAACATAAGAGGCCGGAGGCAGTAATATCCCCATGGAGACAAGTCGGCTGGAGGACGATGTATTGAATCTCGACGCAATTTGAGTGTCCCATCGTCATTAGGATGCCCTAAACGTTACAATTAACTATCATTTTTGCGTCGGATTCGATAATCTAGACTCACAGGAGAAGGAACATATGGTGCCCGAGACAGCAATATCCCCATGGAGACAATTCCGCTGGAAGACGATGTATTGAATCGCGACGCAATTTGTGTGCTCCATCGTCATTAGGAGGCCCTGAACGTTACAATTAACTAGGAGTTTTGCGTCGGATTCGAAAACGTAGAATCACCGGAGACGGACCATGTGGTACCCGAGGCAGCGATATCCCCTTGGAGACAAGTCGACTGGAGGACGATGTAGTGAATCTCGACGCAATTTGAGTGTTCCTTCGTCATTAGGAGGCCCTGAACGTTACAATTAACTATGAGTATTGCGTCGGATTCGAAAACGTAGAATCACCGGAGACGGACCATGTGGTGCCCGAGGCAGGGATATCCCCTTGGAGACAAGTCGGCTGGATTCCGATGTATTGAATCTCGACGCAATTTGAATGTTCCATCGTCATTAGGAGGCCCTGAACGTTACAATTAACTATCAATTTTGCGTCGGATTCGAAATTCTAGACTCACAGGAGAACGACCATAAGTTGCCCGATGCAGCAATAGACGCTTGGAGACAAGTCGGCTGGAGGACGATGCATTGAATCCCGCCGCAATTTGAGTGTTCCATCGTCATAAGGAAGCCCTGAACGTTACAATTAACAATCAGTTTCGCGTCGGATTCGAAAATCTAGACTCACATGAGGACGAACATAAGAGGCCGGAGGCAGCAATATCCCCTTGTAGACAAGTCGGCTGGAGGAAGATGTATTGACTCTCGACGCATTTTGAGTGTTCCATCGTCATTAAGAGGCCCTGAGCATTACATTTAACTATCATTTTTGCGTCGGATTCTAAAATGTTGACTCACAGGGAAACGACCATACGGTGCCCGAGGCAGCTATTGACCCTTGGAGACAAGTCGGTTGGGGGACGATGTATTGGATCGCGACGCAAAATGAGTGTTCCATCGTCATTAGGAGGCCCTGAATGTTACAATTAACTATCAGTTTTTCGTCGGATTCGAAAATCTAAACTCACAGGTGAACGACCATAAGGTGCCCGAGGCAGCAATAGACCATTGGAGACAAGTCGGCTGGAGGCCGATGTATTGAATCTCGACGCAATTTGAGTGTCCCATCGTCATTAGAAGGCCCTGAACGTTACAATCAACTATCATTTATGCGTCGGATTCGAAAATCTACTCACAGGAGAAGTTCATACGGTGCTTGAGACAGCAATATCCCCTTGGAGACAAGTCGGCTGGAGGTCGATGTATTGAATCTCGACGCAATTTGAGTGTTCCATCGCCAATAGGAGGCCCTGAACGTTACAATTAACTATGAGTTTTGCGTCGGATTCGAAAACGTAGAATCACCGGAGACGGAACATGTGGTGCCCGAGGCAGAGATATCCCCTTGGAGACAAGTCGGCTGGAGGCCGATGTATTTATTCTCGACGCAATTTGAGTGTTCCATCGTCATTAGAAGGCCCTGAACGTTACAATTACCTATCACTTTTGCGTCGGATTCGAAAATCTAGACTCACACGGGAACGACCATAACGTGCCCGAGGCAGCAATAGACCCTTGGAGACAAGTCGGCTGGAGGACGATGTATTGAATCTTGACGCAATTTGAGAATTCCATCGTCATTAGGAGGCCCTGAACGTTACAATTAACTATCATTTTTGCGTCGGATTCGAAAATCTAGACTTACAAGAGAACGACCATAAGGTGCCCGAGGCAGCATTAGACCCTTGGAGACAAGTCGGCTGGAGGACGATGTATTGAATCTCGACGCAATTTGAGAGTTCCATCGTCATTAGGAGGCCCTGAAAGTTACAATTAACTATCATTTTTGCGACGGATTCTAAAATCTATTTTCACATGAGAGCGAACATAAGAGGCCGGGGGCAGTAATATCCCCATGGAGACAAGTCGGCTGGAGGACGATGTATTGGATCGCGACGCAATTTGAGTGTTCCATCGTCATTAGGAGGCCCTGAATGTTACAATTAACTATCATTTTTGCGTCGGATTCGAAAATCTAGACTTACAAGAGAACGACCATAAGGTGCCCGAGGCAGCATTAGACCCTTGGAGACAAGTCGGCTGGAGGACGATGTATTGAATCTCGACGCAATTTGAGTGTTCCATCGTCATTAGGAGGCCCTAAACGTTACAATTAACTATCATTTTTGCGTCGGATTCGATAATCTATACTCACAGGAGATTGACCATAAGGTGCCCGAGGCAGCAACAGACCCTTGGAGACAAGTCGGCTGGAGGCCGATGTATTGAATCTCGACGCAATTTGAGTGTTCCATCGTCATTACAAGGCCCTGAACGTTACAATTAACTATCATTTTTGCGTCGGATTCGAAAATCTAGACTCACAGGAGAACGACCATAAGGTGCCCGAGGCAGCAATAGCCCTTGGAGACAACTCGGCTGGAGGTCGATGTATTGAATCTCGACGCAATTTGAATGTTCCATCGCCAATTGGAGGCCCTGAACGTTACAATTAACTATGAGTTTTGCGTCGGATTCGAAAACGTAGAATCACCGGAGACGGACCATGTGGTGCCCGAGGCAGCGATATCCCCTTGGAGACAAGTCGGCTGGAGGCCGATGTATTGAATCTCGACGCAATTTGAGTGTTCCATCGTCATTAGGAGGCCCTGAACGATACAATTAACTATCATTTTTGCGTCGGATTCGAAATTCTAGACTCACAGGAGAACGACCATAAGGTGCCCGATGCAGCAATACACCCTCGGAGACAAGTCGGCTGGAGGACGATGTATTGAATCCCGACGCAATTTGAGAGTTCCATCGTCATTAGGAAGCCCTGAACGTTACAATTAACAATCAGTTTCGCGTCGGATTCGAAAATCTAGACTCACATGAGGGCGAACATAAGAGGCCGGAGGCAGCAATACCCCCTTGTAGACAAGTCGGCTGGAGGAAGATGTATTGACTCTCGACGCAATTTGTGTGTTCCATCGTCATTAAGAGGCCCTGAACGTTACAATTAACTATCATTTTTGAGTTGGATTCGAAAATCTAGACTTACAAGAGAACGCCCATAAGGCACCCGAGGCAGCATTAGACCCTTGGAGACAAGTCGGCTGGAGGACGATGTATTGAATCTCGACGCAATTTGAGAGTTCCATCGTCATTAGGAGGCCCTGAACGTTACAATTAACTATCATTTTTGCGTCGGATTCGAAAATCTAGACTTACAAGAGAACGACCATAAGGCGCCCGAGGCAGCATTAGACCCTTGGAGACAAGTCGGCTGGTGGACGATGTATTGAATCTCGACGCAATTTGAGTGTCCCATCATCATTAGGAGGCCCTAAACGTTACAATTGACTATCATTTTTTCGTCGGATTCGATAATCTAAACTCACAGGAAAACGACCATAAGGTGCCCGAGACAGCAAGAGACCCTTGGAGACAAGTCTGCTTGAGGCCGATGTATTGAATCTCGACGCAATTTGAGTGTTCCATCGGCATTAGGAGGCCCTGAACGTTACAGTTAACTATCAGTTTAGCGTAGGATTCGAAAATCTACTAACAGGAGAAGGATCATATGGTGCACGAGACTGCAATATCCCCTTGGATATAAGTCGACTGGAGGTCGATGTATTGACTCTCGACGCAATTTGAGTGTTCCATCGTCATTAGGAAGCCCTGAACGTTACAATTAACTATCATTTTAGCGTCGGATTCGAAAATCTACTCACAGGAGATGTTCATACGGTGCTCGAGGCAGCAATATACCCCTTGGAGACAAATCGACTGGAGGCCGATGTATTGAATCTCGACGCAATTTGAGTGTTCCATCGCCAATAGGAGGCCCTGAACGTTACAATTAACTATGAGTTTTGCGTCGGATTCGAAAACGTATAATCACCGGAGACGGACCATGTGGTGCCCGAGGCAGCGATATCCCCTTGGAGACAAGTCGGCTGGAGGCCGATGTATTGAATCTCGACGCAATTGGAGTGTTCCATCGTCATTAGGTCGCCCTGAACGTTATAATGAACTATCAGTTTTGCGTCCGATTCGAAAATCTAGACTTACAAGAGAACGACCATAAGGTGCCCGAGGCAGCAATAGACCCTTGGAGACAAGTCGGCTGGAGGCCGATGTATTGAATCTCGACGCAATTAGAGTGTTCCATCGCCAATAGGAGGCCCTGAACGTTACAATTAACAATCATTTTTGCGTCGGATTCGAAAATCTAGACTCACAGGAGAACGACCATAAGGTGCCCGAGGCAGCAACAGACCCTTGGAGACAAGTCGGCTGGAGGACGATGTATTGAATCTCGACGCAATTAGAGTGTTCCATCGTCATTACAAGGCCCTGAACGTTACAATTAACTATCATTTTTGCATCGGATTTGAAAATCTAGACTCAAAGGAGAACGACCATAAGGTGTCCTAGGCAGCAATAGACCCTTGGAGACAAGTCGGCTGGAAACCGATGTATTGATTCTTGACGCAATTTGAGTGTTCCATCGTCATTAGGAGGCCCTGAACGTTACAATTAACTATCACTTATGCGTCGGATTCGAAAATCTACTCACAGAAGAAGTTCATACGATGCTCGAGACAGCAATATCCCCTTGGAGACAAGTCCGCTGGAGGCCGATGTATTGAATCTCGACGCAATTTGAGTGTTCCATCGTCATTAGGAGTCCCTGAACGTTACAATTAACTATCATTTATGCGTCGGATTCGAAAATGTAGACTCACAGGAGAACGACCATAAGGTGCCCGAGGCAGCAATAGACCCATGGAGACAAGTCGGCTGGAGGCCGGTGTATTGAATCTCGACGCAATTTGAGTGTTCCATCGTCATTAGGAGGCCCTAAACGTTACAATTAACTATCATTTTTGCGTCGGATTCGATAATCTAAACTCACAGGAGAACGACTATAAGGTGCCCGAGGCAGCAACTGACCCTTGGAGACAAGTCGGCTTTAGGCTGATGTATTGAATCGCGACGCCATTTGAGTGTTCCATCGTCATTACAAGGCCCTGAACGTTACAATTAACTATCATTTTTGCGTCGGATTCGAAAATCTAGACTCACAGGAGAAGGATCATATTGTGATCGAGATTGCAATATCCCCTTGGATACAAGTCGACTGGAGGTCGATGTATTGACTCTCGACGCCATTTGAGTGTTCCATCGTCTTTAGGAGTCCCTGAACGTTACAATTAACTATCATTTATGCATCGGATTCGAAAATCTAGACTCACAGGAGAACGACCATAAGGTGCCCGAGGCAGCAATAGACCCTTGGAGACAAGTCGGCTGGAAATCGATGTATTGATTCTTGACGCAATTTGAGTGTTCCATCCTCATTAAGAGGCCCTGAGGATTACATTTAACTATCACTTTTGCGTCGGATTCTAAAATGTTGACTCACAGGAGAACGACCATAAGGTGCCCGAGGCAGCAACAGACCCTTGGAGACAAGTCGGATGGAGGCCGATGTATTGAATCTCGACGCATCTTGAGTGTTCCATCGTCATTACAAGGCCCTGAACGGTACAATTAACTATGAGTTTTGCGTCGGATTCGATAATCTAAACTCACAGGAGTACGACCATAAGGTGCCCGAGGCAGCAACAGACCCTTGGAGACAAGTCGGCTGGAGGTCGATGTATTGAATCTCGACGCAATATGAGTGTTCCATCGGCATTAGGAGGCCCTGAACGTTACAATTAACTATCATTTTTGCGTCGGATTCGAAAATCTAGACTTACAAGAGAACGACCATAAGGTGCCCGAGGCAGCAATAGACCCTTGGAGCCAATCGTCTGGAGGACGATATATTGAATCTCGACGCAATTTGAGTCTTCTATCGTCATTAGGTCGCCCTGAACGTTACAATGAACTATCAGTTTTGCGTCGGATTCAAAAATCCAGACTCACAGGAGACGGACCATTTGGTGCCCGAGGCAGCAATATCCCCTTGGAGACAAATCGGCTGGAGGACGATGTATTGAATCTCGACGCAATTTGAGTGTTCCATCGTCACTAGGAGGCCTAAACGTTACAATTAACTATCATTTTTGCGTCGAATTCGATAATCTAAACTCACAGGACAACGACCAAAAGGTGCCCGAGGCAGCAACAGACCCTTGGAGATAAGTCGGCTAGAGGCCGATGTATTGAATCTCGACGCAATGTGAGTGTTCCATCGTCATTACAAGGCCCTGAACGTTACAATTAACCATGAGTTTTGCGTCGGATTCGAAAATCTAGACTCACAGGAGAACGACCATAAGGTGCCCGAGGCAGCAATAGACCCTTGGAGACAAGTCGGCTGGAGGCCGATGTATTGAATCTCAACGCAATTTGAGTGTTCCATCGTCATTAGGAGGCCCTAAACGTTACAATTAACTATCATTTTTGCGTCGGACTCGATAATCTAAACTCACAGGAGAACGACCATAAGGTGCCAGAGGCAGCGACAGACCCTTGGAGACAAGTCGGCTGGAGGCCGATGTATTGAATCTCGACGCAATGTGAGTGTTCCATTGTCATTACAAGGCCCTGAACGTTACAATTAACTATGAGTTTTGCGTCGGATTCGAAAATCTAGACTTACAGGAGAACGACCATAAGGTGCCGGAGGCAGCAATAGACCCTTGGAGACAAGTCGGCTGGAGGCCGATGTATTGAATCTCGACGCAATTTGTGTGTTCCATCGTCATTAGGAGGCCCTAAACGTTACAATTAACTATCATTTTTGGGTCGCATTCGGTAATCTATTCTCACAGGAGAACGACCATAAGGTGCCCGAGGCAGCAACAGACCCTTGGAGACAAGTCGGCTGGAGTCCGATGTGTTGAATCTCGACGCAATTTGAGTGTTCCATCGTAATTACAAGGCCCTGAACGTTACAATTAACTATCATTTTGGCGTCGGATTCGAAAATCTAAACTCACAGGAGAACGACCATAAGGTGCCCGAGGCAGCAATAGACCCTTGGGGACAAGTCGGCTGGAGGCCGATGTATTGAATCTCGACGCAATTTGAGTGTTCCATCGGCATTAGGAGGCCCTGAACGTTACGATTAACTATCATTTTTGCGTCGGATTCGAAAATCTAGACTTAAAAGAGAACGACCATTTGGTGCCCGAGGCAGCATTAGACCCTTGGAGGCAAGTCGGCTGGAGGACGATGTATTGAATCTCGACGCAATTTGTGTCTTCTATCGTCATTAGGTCGCCCGGAACGTTATAATGAACTATCATATTTGCGTCGGATTCGAAAATCTAGACTTACAAGAGAACGACCATAAGGTGCACGAGGCAGCATTAGACCCTTGGAGAGAAGTCGGCTGGAGGACGATGTATTGGATCGCGACGCAATTTGAGTGTTCCATCGTCATTAGGAGGCGCTGAACCTTACAATTATTTATCAGCTTCGCGCCGGATTCGAAAATCTAGACTCACAGGAGACGGACCACATGGAGCCCGAGGCAGCAATATCCCCTTGGACACAAGTAGGCTGGAGGTCGATGTATTGAATCTCGACTCAATTTTAGTGTTCCATCGTCATTAAGAGGCCCTGAGCATTACATTTAACTATCAGTTTTGCGTCGGATTCTAAAATGTTGACTCACAGGGGAACGACCATACGGTGCCCGAGGCAGCAATAGACCCTAGGAGACAAATCGGCTGAATGCCTATGTATTTAATCTCGAGGCAATTTGAGTGTTCCATCGTCATTAGGAAGCCCTGAACGTTACAATTAACAATCAGTTTCGCGTCGGATTCGAAAATCTAGACTCACATGGGAGCGAACATAAGAGGCCGGAGGCAGTA
This sequence comes from Schistocerca americana, assembly GCF_021461395.2. Taxonomy (NCBI): domain Eukaryota; kingdom Metazoa; phylum Arthropoda; class Insecta; order Orthoptera; family Acrididae; genus Schistocerca; species Schistocerca americana. Next base: position 194,450 of record NW_025725962.1, on the reverse strand, counting down.
ATATCCCCATGGAGGCAAGTCGGCTGGAGGACGATGTATTGAATCTCGACGCAATTTGAGTGTCCCATCGTCATTAGGAGGCCCTGAACGTTACAATTAACTATCACTTATGCGTCGGATTCGAAAATCTACTCACAGGAGAAGTTCATACGATGCTCGAGACAGCAATATCCCCTTGGAGACAAGTCCGCTGGAGGCCGATGTATTGAATCTCGACGCAATTTGAGTGTTCCATCGTCATTACAAGGCCCTGAACGGTACAATTAACTATGAGTTTTGCGCCGGATGCGAAAATCTAGACTCACAGGAGAACGACCATAAGGTGCCCGAGGCAGCAATAGACCCTTGGAGACAAGTCGGCTGGAGGCCGATGTATTGAATCTCGACGCAATTTGAGTGTTCCATCGTCATTAGGAGGCCCTAAACGTTACAATTAACTATCATTTTTGCGTCGGAATCGATAATCTAAACTCACAGGAGTACGACCATAAGGTGCCCGAGGCAGCAACAGACCCTTGGAGACAAGTGGGCTGGAGGCCGATGTATTGAATCTCGACGCAATTTGAGTGTTCCATCGGCATTAGGAGGCCCTGAACGTTACAATTAACTATCATTTTTGCGTCGGATTCGAAAATCTAGACTTACAAGAGAACGACCATAAGGTGCCCGAGGCAGCAATAGACCCTTGGAGCCAATCGTCTGGAGGACGATATATTGAATCTCGACGCAATTTGAGTCTTCTATCGTCATTAGGTCGCCCTGAACGCTACAATGAACTATCAGTTTTGCGTCGGATTCAAAAATCCAGACTCACAGGAGACGGACCATTTGGTGCCCGAGGCAGCAATATCCCCTTGGAGACAAATCGGCTGGAGGACGATGTATTGAATCTCGACGCAATTTGAGTGTTCCATCGTCACTAGGAGGCCTAAACGTTACAATTAACTATCATTTTTGCGTCGAATTCGATAATCTAAACTCACAGGACAACGACCAAAAGGTGCCCGAGGCAGCAACAGACCCTTGGAGATAAGTCGGCTAGAGGCCGATGTATTGAATCTCGACGCAATGTGAGTGTTCCATCGTCATTACAAGGCCCTGAACGTTACAATTAACCATGAGTTTTGCGTCGGATTCGAAAATCTAGACTCACAGGAGAACGACCATAAGGTGCCCGAGGCAGCAATAGACCCTTGGAGACAAGTCGGCTGGAGGCCGATGTATTGAATCTCAACGCAATTTGAGTGTTCCATCGTCATTAGGAGGCCCTAAACGTTACAATTAACTATCATTTTTGCGTCGGACTCGATAATCTAAACTCACAGGAGAACGACCATAAGGTGCCAGAGGCAGCAACAGACCCTTGGAGACAAGTCGGCTGGAGGCCGATGTATTGAATCTCGACGCAATGTGAGTGTTCCATTGTCATTACAAGGCCCTGAACGTTACAATTAACTATGAGTTTTGCGTCGGATTCGAAAATCTAGACTTACAGGAGAACGACCATAAGGTGCCGGAGGCAGCAATAGACCCTTGGAGACAAGTCGGCTGGAGGCCGATGTATTGAATCTCGACGCAATTTGTGTGTTCCATCGTCATTAGGAGGCCCTAAACGTTACAATTAACTATCATTTTTGGGTCGCATTCGGTAATCTATTCTCACAGGAGAACGACCATAAGGTGCCCGAGGCAGCAACAGACCCTTGGAGACAAGTCGGCTGGAGTCCGATGTGTTGAATCTCGACGCAATTTGAGTGTTCCATCGTAATTACAAGGCCCTGAACGTTACAATTAACTATCATTTTGGCGTCGGATTCGAAAATCTAAACTCACAGGAGAACGACCATAAGGTGCCCGAGGCAGCAATAGACCCTTGGGGACAAGTCGGCTGGAGGCCGATGTATTGAATCTCGACGCAATTTGAGTGTTCCATCGGCATTAGGAGGCCCTGAACGTTACGATTAACTATCATTTTTGCGTCGGATTCGAAAATCTAGACTTAAAAGAGAACGACCATTTGGTGCCCGAGGCAGCATTAGACCCTTGGAGGCAAGTCGGCTGGAGGACGATGTATTGAATCTCGACGCAATTTGTGTCTTCTATCGTCATTAGGTCGCCCGGAACGTTATAATGAACTATCATATTTGCGTCGGATTCGAAAATCTAGACTTACAAGAGAACGACCATAAGGTGCACGAGGCAGCATTAGACCCTTGGAGAGAAGTCGGCTGGAGGACGATGTATTGGATCGCGACGCAATTTGAGTGTTCCATCGTCGTTAGGAGGCGCTGAACCTTACAATTATTTATCAGCTTCGCGCCGGATTCGAAAATCTAGACTCACAGGAGACGGACCACATGGAGCCCGAGGCAGCAATATCCCCTTGGACACAAGTAGGCTGGAGGTCGATGTATTGAATCTCGACTCAATTTTAGTGTTCCATCGTCATTAAGAGGCCCTTAGCATTACATTTAACTATCAGTTTTGCGTCGGATTCTAAAATGTTGACTCACAGGGGAACGACCATACGGTGCCCGAGGCAGCAATAGACCCTAGGAGACAAATCGGCTGAATGCCTATGTATTTAATCTCGAGGCAATTTGAGTGTTCCATCGTCATTAGGAAGCCCTGAACATTACAATTAACAATCAGTTTCGCGTCGGATTCGAAAATCTAGACTCACATGGGAGCGAACATAAGAGGCCGGAGGCAGTAATATCCCCATGGAGACAAGTCGGCTGGAGGACGATGTATTGAATCTCGACGCAATTTGAGTGTCCCATCGTCATTAGGAGGCCCTAAACGTTACAATTAACTATCATTTTTGCGTCGTATTCGATAATCTAAACTCACAGCAGAACGACCATAAGGTGCCCGAGGCAGCAACAGACCCTTGGAGACAAGTCGGCTGGAGGCCGATGTATTGAATCTCGACGCAATTTGAGTGTTCCATCGTCATTACAAGGCCCTGAACGTTACAATTAACTATGAGTTTTGCGTCGGATTCGAAAATCTAGACTCACAGGAGAACGACCATAAGGTCCCCGAGGCAGCAATAGACCCTTGGAGACAAGTCGGCTGGAGGCCGATGTATTGAATCTCGACGCTATTTGAGAGTTCCATCGTCATTAGGGGGCCCTAAACGTTACAATTAACTATCATTTTTGCGTCGGATTCGATAATCTAAACTCACAGGAGAACGACCATAAGGTGCCCGAGGCAGCAACAGACCCTTGGAGACCAGTCGCCTGGAGGCCGATGTGTTGAATCTCGACGAAATTTGAGTGTTCCATCGTCATTAAAAGGCCCTGAACGTTACAATTAACAATCAGTTTCGCGTCGGACTCGAAAATCTAGACTCACATGAGAGCGAACATAAGAGGCCTGAGGCAGTAATATCCTCATGGAGACAAGTCGGCTGGAGGACGATGTATTGAATCTCGACACAATTTGAGTGTCCCATCGTCATTAGGATACCGTAACGTTACAATTAACTATCATTTTTGCGTCGGATTCAAAAATCCAGACTCACAGGAGACGGACCATTTGGTGCCCGAGTCAGCAATATCGCCTTGGAGACAAATCAGCTGGAAAACGATGTATTGAATCTCGACGCAATTTGAGAGTTCTATCGTCATCAGGAGGCGCTGAACGTTACTATTCACTATCATTTTTGCGTCGGATTCGAAAATCTAGACTCACAGGAGAAGGATCATATGGTGCCCGAGACAGCAATATCCCCTTGGAGACAAGTCCGCTGGAGGCCGATGTATTGAATCTCGACGCAATTTGAGTGTTCCATCGTCATTAGGAGGCCCTGAACCTTACAATTAACTATCAGTTTCGCGTCGGATTCGAAAATCTAGACTCACAGGAGACGGTCCAACTGGAGCCCAAAGCAGCAATATCCCCTTGTAGACAAGTCGCCTGGAGGAAGATGTATTGACTCTCGACGCAATTTGAGTGTTCCATCGTCATTAAGAGGCCCTGAGCATTACATTTAACTATCAGTTTTGCGTCGGATTCTAAAATGTTGACTCACAGGGGGACGAGCATATGGTGCCCGAGGCAGCAATAGACCCTTGGAGACAAATCGGCTGAATGCCGATGTATTGAAGCTCGATCCAATTTGAGTGTTCCATCGTCATTAGGAAGCCCTGAACGTTACAATTAACAATCAGTTTCGCGTCGGATTCGAAAATCTAGACTCACATGAGAGCGAACATAAGAGGCCGGAGGCAGTAATATCCCCGTGGAGACAAGTCTGCTGGAGGACGATGTATTGAATCTCGATGCAATTTGAGTGTTCCATCGTCATTACAAGGCCCTGAACGTTACAATTAACTATCATTATTGCGTCGGATTCGAAAATCTAGGCTCACAGGAGAACGACCATAAGGTGCCCGAGGCAGCAATAGACCCTTGGAGACAAGTCGGCTGGAGGCCGATGTATTGAATCTCGACGCAATTTGAGTGTTCCATCGGCATTAGGAGGCCTGAACGTTACAATTAACTATCATTTTTGCGTCGGATTCGAAAATCTAGACTCACAGGAGAACGACCATAAGTTGCCCGAGGCAGCAATATCCCCTTGGAGACAAATCAGCTGGAGGACGATGTATTGAATCTCGACGCAATTTGAGTCTTCTATCGTCATTAGGAGGCGCTGAACGTTGCAATTCACTATCATTTTTGCGTCGGATTCGATAATCTAGACTCACAGGAGAAGGATCATATTGTGCCCGAGACAGCAATATCTCCTTGGAGACAAGTCGGCTGGAGGCCGAAGTATTAAATCTCGACGCAATTTGAGTGTTCCATCGTCATTAGGAGGCCCTGAACGTTACAATTAACTATCAGTTTCGCGTCGGATTCGTAAATCTAGACTCACAGGAGACGGACCACATGGAGCCCGAGGCAGCAATATCCCCTTGGAGACAAGTCGGCTGGAGGTCGATGTATTGAATCTCGACTCAATTTGAGTGTTCCATCGTCATTAGGTGGCCCTGAACGTTACAATTAACAATCAGTTTTGCGTCGGGTTCGAAAATCTAGAATCACAGCAGAACGATCACAAGGTGCCCGTGGCAGCTATTGACCCTCGGAGACAAGTCGGTTGGAAGACGATGTATTGGATCGCGACGCAAAATGAGTGTTCCACCGTCATTAGGAGGCCCTGAATGTTACAATTAACTATCAGTTTTTCGTCGGATTCGAAAATCTAGACTCACTGCAGACGGACCATAAGGTGCCCGATGCAGCAATATCCCCTTGGAGACCAGTCCGCTGGAGGACGATGTATTGAATCGCTACGCAATTTGAGCGCTCCATCGTCATTTCGAGGCCCTGAACGTTACAATTAACTATCAGTAACGCGTCGGATTCAAAAATCCAGACTCACAGGAGACGGACCATTTGGTGCCCGAGGCAGCAATATGCCTTTGGAGACAAATCAGCTGGGGGACGATGTATTGAGTCTCGACCCAATTTGAGAGTTCTATCGTCATCAGGAGGCGCTGAACGTTACTATTCACTATCATTTTTGCGTCGGATTCGAAAATCTAGACTCACAGGAGAAGGATCATATGGTGCCCGAGACAGCAATAACCCCTTGGAGACAAGTCCGCTGGAGGCCGATGTATTGAATCTCGACGCAAATTGAGTGTTTCATCGTCATTAGGAGGCCCTAAACGTTGCAATTAACTATCATTTTTGCGTCGGATTCGATAATCTAAAATCTCAGGAGAACGACCATAAGGTGCCCGAGGCAGCAACAGACCGTTGAAGACAAGTCGGCTGGAGGCCGATGTATTGAATCTCGACGCAATTTGAGTGTTCCATCGTCATTACAAGGCCCTGAACGTTACAATTAACTATCATTTTTGCGTCGGATTCGAAAATCTAGACTCACAGGAGAAGGATCATATTGTGCCCGAGACTGCAATATCCCCTTGGATACAAGTCGACTGGAGGTCGATGTATTGACTCTCGACGCAATTTGAGTGTTCCATCGTCAATAGGAGGCCCTGAACGTTAGGAATTCACTATCATTTTAGCGTCGGATTCGAAAATGTACTCACAGGAGAAGTTCATACGGTGCTCGAGGCAGCAACAGACCCTTGGAGACAAGTCGGCTGGAAACCGATGTATTGATTCTTGACGCAATTTGAGTGTTCCATCGTCATTAGAAGGCCCTGAACGTTACAATGAACTATCATTTTTGCGTCGGATTCGAAAATCTAGACTCACAGGAGAACGACCATAAGGTGCCCGAGGCAGCAATAGACCCTTGGAGACAAGTCGGCTGGAGGACGATGTATTGAATCTCGACGCAATTTGAGAGTTCCATCGTCATCAGGAGGCCCTGAATGTTACAATAAACTATCAGTTTTTCGTCGGATTCGAAAATCTAGACTCACAGCAGACGGTCCATTTGGTGCCCGAGGCAGCAATATCCCCTTGGAGATAAATCGGCTGGAGAACGATGTATTGAATCTCGACGCAATTTGAGTCTTCTATCGTCATTAGGAGGCGCCGAACGTTACAATTCACTATCATTTCTGCGTCGGATTCGAAAATCTAGACTCACAGTAGAAGGATCATATTGTGCCCGAGACTGCAATATCCCCTTGGATACAAGTCGACTGGAGGTCGATGTATTGACTCTCGACGCAATTTGAGTGTTCCATCGTCTATAGGAGTCCCTGAATGTCACAATTAACTATCATTTGTGCGTCGGATTCGAAAATCTAGACTCACTGGAGAACGACCATAAGGTGCCCGAGGCAGCAATAGACCCTTGGAGACAAGTCGGCTGGAAACCGATACATTGATTCTTGAAGGAATTTGAGTGTTCCATCGTCATTAGGAGGCCCTGAACGTTACAATTCACTATCATTTTTGCGTCGGAATCGAAAATCTAGACTCACAGGAGAAGGAACATGTGGTGCCCGAGGCAGCGATATCCCCTTGGAGACAGGTCGGCTGGAGGCCGATGTATTTAATCTCGACGCAATTTGAGTGTTCCATCGTCATTAGAAGGCCCTGAACGTTACAATTAACTATTATTTTTGCGTCGGATTCGAAAATCTAGACTCACAGGAGAACGACCATAAGGTGCCTGAGGCAGCAATAGACCCTTGGAGACAAGTCGGCTGGAGGAAGATGTATTGACTCTCGACGCAATTTGAGTGTTCCATCGTCATTAGGAGGCCCTGAATGTTACAATTAACTATCAGTTTTTCGTCGGATTCAAAAATCTAGACTCACAGGAGAACGACCATAAGGTGCCCGGGGCAGCAATAGACCCTTGGAGACAAATCGGCTGGAGGCCGATGTATTGAATCTCGACGCAATTTGAGTGTTCCATCGCCAATAGGAGACCCTGAACGTTACAATTAACTATGAGTTTTGCGTCGGATTCGAAAACGTAGAATCACCGGAGACGGACCAGGTGGTGCCCGAGGCAGCGATATCCCCAAAGAGACAAGTCTGCTGGAGGACGATGTATTGAATCTCGACGCAATATGAGTGTCCCATCGTCATTAGGAAGCCCTAAACGTTACAATTAACTATCATTTTTGCGTCGGATTCGATAATCTAAACTCACGGGAGAACGACCATAAGGTGCCCGAGGCAGCAACAGACCCTTGGAGACAAGTCGGCTGGAGGCCGATGTGTTGAATCTCGACGCAATTTGAGTGTTCCATCGTCATTAGGAGGCCCTGAATGTTACAATTAACTATCAGTTTTTCGTCGGATTCGAAAATCTAGACTCACAGCAGACGGTCCATTTGGTGCCCGAGGCAGCAATATCCCCTTGGAGATAAATCGGCTGGAGGACGATGTATTGAATCTCGACGCAATTTGAGTCTTCTATCGTCATTAGGTGGCGCTGAACGTTACAATTCACTATCATTTCTGCGTCGGATTCGAAAATCTAGACTCACAGGAGAAGGATCATATTGTGCCCGAGACTGCAATATCCCCTTGGATACAAGTCGACTGGAGATCGATGTATTGACTCTCGACGCAATTTGAGTGTTCCATCGTCTATAGGAGTCCCTGAACGTTACAACTAACTATCATTTGTGCGTCGGATTCGAAAATCTAGACTCACAGGAGAACGACCATAAGGTGCCCGAGGCAGCAATAGACCTTTGGAGACAAGTCTGCTGGAAACCGATGTATTGATTCTTGACGCAATTTGTGTGTTCCATCGTAATTAGGAGGCCCTGGACGTTACAATTCACTATCATTTTTGCGTCGGATTCGAAAATCTAGACTCACAGGAGAAGGAACATGTGGTGCCCGAGGCAGCGATATCCCCTTGGAGACAAGTCGGCTGGAGGCCGATGTATTTAATCTCGACGCAATTTGAGTGTTTCATCGTCATGAGAAGGCCCTGAACGTTACAATTAACTATCATTTTTGCGTCGGATTCGAAAATCTAGACTCCCAGGAGAACGACCATTAGGTGCCCGAGGCAGCAATATCCCCTTAGAGACAAATCGGCTGGAGGACGATGTATTGAATCTCGACGGAATTTGAGTCTTCTATCGTCATTAGGAGGTGCTGAACGTTACAATTCACTATCATTTTTGCGTCGGATTCGAAAATCTAGACTCACAGGAGAAGGACCATGTGGTGCCCGAGGCAGCGATATCCCCTTGGAGACAAGTCGGCTGGAGGCCGATGTATTGAATCTCGACGCAATTTGAGTGTTCCATCGCCAATAGGAGACCCTGAAAGTTACAATTAAATATGAGTTTTGCGTCGGATTCGAAAACGTAGAATCACCGGAGACGGACCATGTGGTGCCCGAGGGAGCGATATCCCCATGGAGACAAGTCGGCTGGAGGACGATGTATTGAATCTCGACGCAATATGAGTGTCCCATCGTCATTAGGAAGCCCTAAACGTTACAATTAAGTATCATTTTTGCGTCGGATTCGATAATCTAAACTCACAGGAGAACGACCATAAGGTGCCCGAGGCAGCAACAGACCGTTGAAGACAAGTCGGCTGGAGGCCGATGTATTGAATCTCGACGCAATTTGAGTGATCCATCATCATTAGGAGGCCCTGAATGTTACAATTAACTATCAGTTTTTCGTCGGATTCGAAAATCTAAACTCACAGGTGAACGACCATAAGGTGCACGATGCAGCAATAACTCCTTGGAGACAAGTCGGCTGGAGGTCGATGTATTGAATCTCGACGCAATTTGAGTGTTCCATCGCCAATAGGAGGCCCTGAACGTTACAATTAACTATGAGTTTTGCGTCGGATTCGAAAACGTAGAATCACCGGAGACGGACAATGTGGTGCCCGAGGCAGCGATATCCCCATGGAGACAAGTCGGCAGGAGGACGATGTATTGAATCTCGACGCAATATGAGTGTCCCATCGTCATTAGGAGGCCCTAAACGTTACAATTAACTATCATTTTTGCGTCGGATTCGATAATCTAAACTCACAGGAGAACGACCATAAGGTGCCCGAGGCAGCAACAGACCCTTGGAGACAAGTCGGCTGGAGGCCGATGTATTGAATCTCGACGCAATTTGAGTGTTCCATCGGTATTAGGAGGCCCTGAACGTTACAGTTAACTATCAGTCTCGCGTCGGATTCGAAAATCTAGACTCACAGGAGAACGACCATGAGGTGCCCGAGGCAGCATTAGACCCTTGGAGACAAGTCGGCTGGAGGACGATGTATTGAATCTCGACGCAATTTGAGAGTTCCATCGTCATTAGGAAGTCCTGAACGTTAATTTTAACTATCATTTTTGCGTGGGATTCGAAAATCTAGACTTACAAGAGAACGACCATAAGGTGCCCGGGGCAGCATTAGACCCTTGGAGACAAGTCGGCTGGAGGACGATGTATTGGATCGCGACGCAATTTGAGTGTTCCATCGTCATTAGGAGGCCCTGAATGTTACAATTAACTATCAGTTTTTCGTCGGATTCGAAAATCTAGACTCACAGCAGACGGACCATTTGGTGCCCGAGGCAGCAATAGACCCTTGGAGACAAGTCGGCTGGAGAACGTTGTATCGAATCTCGATGCAATTTGAGTGTTCCATCGGCATTAGGAGGCCCTGAACGTTACAATTAACTATCATTTTCGCGTCGGATTCGAAAATCTAGACTCACAGGTGAAGGATCATATTGTGCACGAGACTGCAATATCCCCTTGGATACAAGTCGACTGGAGGTCGATGTATTGACTCTCGACGCAATTTGAGTGTTCCATCGTCTTTAGGAGTCCCTGAACGTTACAATTAACTATCATTTATGCGTCGGATTCGAAAATCTAGACTCACAGGAGAACGACCATAAGGTGCCCGAGGCAGCATTAGACCCTTGGAGACAAGTCGGCTGGAGGACGATGTATTGAATCTCGACGCAATTTGAGTCTTCTATCGACATTAGGATGCGCTGAACGTTACAATTCACTATCATTTTTGCGTTGGATTCGAAAATCTAGACTCACAGGTGAAGGATCATATTGTGCCAGAGACTGCAATATCCCCTTGGAGACAAGTCGGCTGGAGGACGATGTATTGAATCTCGACGCAATTTGAGTCTTCTATCGTCATTAGGAGGCCCTAAACGTTACAATTAACGATCATTTTTGCGTCGGATTCGATAATCTAAACTCACAGGAGAACGACCATAAGGTGCCCGAGGCAGCAATAGACCCTTGGAGACAAATCGGCTGGAGGACGTTGTATTGATTCTCGACGCAATTTGAGTCTTCTATCGTCATTAGGAGGCGCTGAACGTTACAATTCACTATCATTTTTGCGTCGGATTCGAAAATCTAGACTTACAGGTCAAGGATCAAATTGTTACCGAGACTGCAATATCCCCTTGGATACAAGTCGACTGGAGGTCGATGTATTGACTCTCGACGCAATTTGAGTGTTCCATCGTCTTTAGGAGTCCCTGAACGTTACAATTAACTATCATTTATGCGTCGCATTCGCAAATCTAGACTCACAGGAGAAAGACCATAAGGTGCCCGAGGCAGCGATAGACCCTTGGAGACAAGTCGGCTGGAAACCGATGTATTGATTCTTGACGCAATTTGAGTGTTCCATCGTCATTAGGAGGCCCTGAACTTTACAATTAACTAAGAGTTTTGCGTCGGATTCGAAAATCTAGACTCACAGGAGAACGACCTTAAGGCGCCGAGGCAGCAATAGACCCTTGGAGACAAGTCGGCTGGAGGCCGATGTATTGAATCTCGACGCAATTTGAGTGTTCCATCGTCATTAGGAGGCCCTAAACGTTACAATTAACTATCATTTTTGCGTCGGATTCGATAATCTAAACTCACAGGAGAACGACCATAAGGTGCCCGAGGCAGCAATATCCCCTTGGAGACAAATCGGCTGGAGGACGTTGTATTGATTCTCGACGCAATTTGAGTCTTCTATCGTCATTAGGAGGCGCCGAACGTTACAATTAACTATCATTTGTGCGTCGGATTCGAAAATCTAGACTCACAGGAGAACGACCATAAGGTGCCCGAGGCAGCAATAGACCCTTGGAGACAAGCCGGCTGGAAACCGATGTATTGATTCTTGACGCAATTTGAGTGTTCCTTCGTCATTAGGAGGCCCTGAACGTTACAATTCACTATCATATTTGCGTCAGATTCGAAAATCTAGACTCACAGGAGAAGGACCATGTGGTGCCCGAGGCAGGTATATCCCCTTGGAGACAAGACGGCTGGTGGCCGATGTATTGAATCTCGACGCAATTTGAGTGTTCCATCGTCATTAGAAGGCCCTGAAAGTTACAATTAACTATCATTTTTGCGTCGGATTCGAAAATCTAGACTCACAGGAGAACGACCATAAGGTGCCCGAGGCAGCAATAGACCCTTGGAGACAAGACGGCTGGAGGCCGATGTATTGAATCTCGACGCAAATTGAGTGTTCCATCGTCATTAGGAGGCCCTAAACGTTACAATTAACTATCATTTTTGCGTCGGATTCGATAACCTAAACTCACAGGAGAACGACCATAAGGTGCCCGAGGCAGCAATATCCACTTGGAGACAAATCGGCTGGAGGACGATGTATTGAATCTCGACGGAATTTGAGTCTTCTATCGTCATTAGGAGGTGCTGAACGTTACAATTCACTATCATTTTTGCGTCGGATTCGAAAATCTAGACTCACAGGAGAAGGATCATATTGTGCCCGAGACTGCAATATCCCCTTGGATACAAGTCGACTGGAGGTCGATGTATTGATTCTCGACGCAATTTGAGTGTTCCATCGTCTTTAGGAGTCCCTGAACGTTACAATTAACTATAATTTATGCGTCGGATTCGAAAATCTAGGCTCACAGGAGAACGACTATAAGGTGCCCGAGGCAGCAATAGACCCTGGGAGACAAGTCGGCTGGAAACCGATGTATTGATTCTTGACGCAATTTGAGTGTTCCATCGTCATTAGGAGGCCCTGAACGTTACAATTCACTATCATTTTTGCGTCGGATTCGAAAATCTAGACTCACAGGAGAAGGACCATGTGGTGCCCGAGGCAGCGATATCACCTTGGAGACAAGTCGGCTGGAGGCCGATGTATTGAATCTCGACGCAATTTGAGTGTTCCATCGTCATTAGAAGGCCCTGAACGTTACAATTAACTATCATTTTTGCGTCGGATTCGAAAATCTAGACTCACAGGAGAACGACCATAAGGTGCCTGAGGCAGCAATAGACCCTTGGAGACAAGTCGGCTGGAGGAAGATGTATTGACTCTCAACGCAAAATGAGTGTTCCATCGTCATTAGGAGGCCCTGAATGTTACAATTAACTATCAGTTTTTCGTCGGATTCAAAAATCTAGACTCACAGGAGAACGACCATAAGGTGCCCGAGGCAGCAATAGACCCTTGGAGACAAATCGGCTGGAGGCCGATGTATTGAATCTCGGCGCAATTTGAGTGTTCCATCGCCAATAGGAGACCCTGAAAGTTACAATTAACTATCATTTTTGCGTCGGATTCGAAAATCTAGACTCACAGGAGACGGACCACATGGAGCCCGAGGCAGCAATATCCCCTTGTAGACAAGTCGGCTGGAGGAAGATGTATTGACTCTCGACGCAAAATGAGTGTTCCATCGTCATTAGGAGGCCCTGAATGTTACAATTAACTATCAGTTTTTCGTCGGATTCGAAAATCTAAACTCACAGGAGAACGACCATAAGGTGCCCAATGCAGCAATATCTCCTTGGAGGCAAGTCGGCTGGAGGTCGATGTATTGAATCTCGACGCAATTTGAGTGTTCCATCGCCAATAGGAGGCCCTGAACGTTACAATTAACTATGAGTTTTGCGTCGGATTCGAGAACGTAGAATCACCGGAGATGGACCATGTGGTGCCCGAGGCAGCGATATCCCCATGGAGACAAGTCGGCTGGAGGACGATGTATTGATTCTCGACGCAATTTGAGTGTCCTATCGTCATTAGGAGGCCCTAAACGTTACAATTAACTATCATTTTTGCGTCGGATTCGATAATCTAAACTCACAGGAGAACGACCATAAGGTGCCCGAGGCAGCAACAGACCCTTGGAGACAAGTCGGCTGGAGGCCGATGTATTGAATCTCGACGCAATTTGAGTGTTCCATCGGCATTAGGAGGCCCTGACCGTTACAATTAACTATCATTTTGCGTCGGATTCGAAAATCTAGACTTACAAGAGAACGACCATAAGGTGCCCGAGGCAGCAATAGACCCTTGGAGACAAGTCGGCTGGAGGCCGATGTATTGAATCTCGACGCAATTTGAGTGTTCCATCGTCATTAGGAGGCCCTGAACGTTACAGTTAACTATCAGTTTCGCGTCGGATTCGAAAATCTAGACTCACAGGAGAACGACCATAAGGTGACCGAGGCAGCAATAGACCCTTGGAGACAAGTCGGCTGGAGGACGATGTATTGACTCTCGACGCAATTTGAGTGTTCCATCGTCTTTAGGAGTCCCTGAACGTTACAATTAACTATCATTTATGCGTCGGATTCGAAAATCTAGACTCACAGGAGAACGACCATAAGGTGCCCGAGGCAGCAATAGACCCTTGGAGACAAGTCGGCTGGAGGAAGATGTATTGACTCGCGACGCAAAATGAGTGTTCTATCGTCATTAGGAGGCCCTGAATGTTACAATTAACTATCAGTTTTTCGTCGGATTCGAAAATCTAAGCTCACAGGAGAACCACCATAAGGTGCCCGAGGCAGCAACAGACCCATGGAGACAAGTCGGCTGGAGGCCGATGTATTGAATCTCGACGCAATTTGAGTGTTCCATCGTCATTACAAGGCCTTAACGTTACAATTAACTATCATTTTTGCGTCGTATTCGAAAATCTAGACTCACAGGAGTACGACCATGAGGTGCCCGAGGGAGCAATAGACCCTTGGAGACAAATCGGCTGAATGCCGATGTATTGAATCACGAGGCAATTTGAGTGTTCTTTCGTCATTAAGAAGCCCTGAACGTTACAATTAACAATCTGTTTCGCGTCAAATTTGAAAATCTAGACTCACATGAGAGCGAACATAAGAGGCCGGAGGCTGTAATATCCCGATGGAGACAAGTCGGCTGGAGCACGATGTATTGAATCTCGACGCAATTTGAGTGGCCCATCGTCATTAGGAGGCCCTGAACGTTACAATCAACTATCATTTTTGCGTCGGATTCGATAATCTAAACTCACAGGAGAACGACCATAAGGTGCCTGAGGCAGCAACAGACCCTTGGAGACAAGTCGGCTGGAGGCCGATGTATTGAATCTCGACGCAATTTGAGTGTTCCATCGTCATTACAAGGCCCTGAACGTTACAATTAACTATCATCTTTGCGTCGGATTCGAAAATCTAGACTCACAGGAGAACGACCATAAGGTGCCCGAGGCAGCAATAGACCCTTGGAGACAAGTCGGCTGGAGGCCGATGTATTGAATCTCGACGCAATTTGAGTGTTCCATCGGCATTAGGAGGCCCTGAACGTTACAATTAACTATCATTTTTGCGTCGGATTCGAAAATCTAGACTTACAAGAGACCGACCATAAGGAGCCCGAGGCAGCAATATACCCTTGGAAACAAGTCGGCTGGACGCCGATGTATTGATTCTTGACGCAATTTGAGTGTTCCATCGTCATTAGGAGGCCATGAACGTTACAATTAACAATCATTTTAGCGTCGGATTCGAAAATCTACTCACAGGAGATGTTCATACGGTGCTCGAGACAGCAGTATCCCCTTGGAGACAAGTCCGCTGGAGGCCGATGTATTGAATCTCGACGCAATATGAGTGTTCCATCGTCATTATGAGGCCCTGAACGTTACAATTAACTATCAGTTTCGCGTCGGATTCGAAAATCTAGACTCACATGAGAGCGAACATAAGAGGCCGGAGGCAGTAATATCCCCATGGAGACAAGTCGGCTGGAGGACGATGTATTGAATCTCGACGCAATTTGAGTGTCCCATCGTCATTAGGAGGCCCTAAACGTTACAATTAACTATCACTTTTGCGTCGGATTCGATAATCTAAACTCACAGGAGAACGACCATAAGGTGCCCGAGGCACCAACAGACCCTTGGAGACAAGACGGCTGGAGGCCGATGTATTGAATCTCGACGCAATTTAAGTGTCCCATCGTCATTACAAGGCCCTGAACGTTACAATTAACTATCATTTTTGCGTCGGATTCGAAAATCTAGACTCACAGGAGAACGACCATAAGGTGCCCGAGGCAGCAACAGATCCTTGGAGACAAGTCGGCTGGAGGACGATGTATTGAATCTCGACGCAATTTGAGTGTTCCATCGGCATTAGGAGGCCCTGAACGTTACAGTTAACTATCATTTTAGCGCCGGATTCGAAAATCTACTAACAGGAGAAGGATCATATGGTGCCCGATGCAGCAATATCCCCTTGGAGACAAGTCGGCTGGAGCACGATGTATTGAATCTCGACGCAATTTGAGTGTTCCATCGTCATTACAAGGCCCTGAACGTTACAATTAACTATCATTTTTGCGTCGGATTGTATAATCTAAACTCACAGGAGAACGACCATAAGGTGCCCGAGGCAGCAACAGACCCATGGGGACAAGTCGGCTGGAGGCCGATGTATTGAATCTCGACGCAATTTGAGTGTTCCATCGACATTAGGAGGCACTGAACGTTACAATTAACTATCATTTTTGCGTCGGATTCGATAATCTAAACTCACAGGAGAACGATCATAAGGTGCCCGAGGCAGCAACAGACCCTTGGAGACAGGTCGGCTGGAGGCCGATGTATTGAATCTCGATGCAATTTGAGTGTTCCATCGTCATTACAAGGCCCTGAACGTTACAATTAACTATCATTTTTGCGTCGGATTCGATAATCTAGGCTCACAGGAGAACGTTCATAAGGTGCCCGAGGCAGCAATAGACCCTTGGAGACCAATCGGCTGAATGCCGATGTATTGAATCTCGAGGCAATTTGAGTGTTCCATCGTCATTAGGAAGCCCTGAACGTTACAATTAACAATCAGTTTCGCGTCGGATTCGAAAATCTAGACTCACATGAGAGCGAACATAAGAGGCCGGAGGCAGTAATATCCCCATGGAGACAAGTCGGCTGGAGGACGATGTATTGAATCTCGACGCAATTTCAGTGTCCCATCGTCATTACAAGGCCCTGAACGTTACAATTAACTATCATTTTTGCGTCGGATTCGAAAATCTAGACTTACAAGAGAACGACCATAAGGTGCCCGGGGCAGCATTAGACCCTTGGAGACAAGTCGGCTGGAGGACGATGTATTGAATCTCGACGCAATTTGAGAGTTCTATCGTCATCAGGAGGCGCTGAACGTTACTATTCACTATCATTTTTGCGTCGGAATCGAATATCTAGACTCACAGGAGAAGGATCATTTGGTGCCCGAGACAGCAATATCCCCTTGGAGACAAGTCCGCAGGAGGCCGGTGTATTGAATCTCGACGCAATTTGAGTGTTCCATCGTCATTAGGAGGCCCTGAACCTTACAATTAACTATCAGTTTCGCGTCGGATTCGAAAATCTAGACTCACAGGAGACGGAACACATGGAGCCCGAGGCAGTAATATCCCCTTGTAGACAAGTCGGCTGGAGGAAGATGTATTGACTCTCGACGCAATTTGAGTGTTCCATCGGCATTAGGAGGCCCTGAACGTTATAATTAACAATCATGTTTGCGTCGGTTTCGAAAATCTAGACTTACAAGTGAACGACCATAAGGTGCCCGAGGCAGCAACAGACCCTTGGAGACAAGTCGGCTAGAGGCCGATGTATTGAATCTCGACGCAATTTGAGTGTTCCATCGTCATTACGAGGCACTGAACGTTACAATTAACTGTCATTTTTGCTTCGGATTCGAAAACCTAGACTCACATTAGAACGACCATAAGGTGCCCGAGGCAGCAATAGACCCTTGGAGACAAGTCGGCTGGAGGACGATGTATTGAATCTCGACGCAATTTGAGTGTTCCATCGTCTTTAGGAGTCCCTGAACGTTACAATGAACTATCATTAATGCGTCGGATTCGAAAATCTAGACTCACAGGAGAAGGATCATATTGTGCCCGAGGCAGCATTAGACCCTTGGAGACAAGTCGGCTGGAGGACGATGAATTGGATCGCGACGCAAGTTTAGTGTTCCATCGTCATTAGGAGGCCCTGAACGTTACAATAAACTATGAGTTTTGCGTCGGATTCGAAAATCTAGACTCACAGGAGAACGACCATACGGTGCCCGAGGCAGCAACAGACCCTTGGAGACAAGTCGTCTGGAGGCCGATGTATTGAATCTCGACGCAATTTGAGTGTTCCATCGGCATTAGGAGGTCCTGAACGTTACAATTAACTATCAGTTTCGCGTCGGATTCAAAAATCTAGACTCACAGGAGAACGACCATAAGGTGCCCGAGGCAGCAATATACCCTTGGAGACAAGTCGGCTGGAGGTCGATGTATTGAAGCTCGACTCAATTTGAGTGTTCCATAGGCATTAGGAGGCCCTGAACGTTACAATTTACTATCAGTTTCGCGTCGGATTCGAAAATCTAGACTCACAGGAGAACGACCATAAGGTGCCCGAGGCAGCAACAGACCCTTGGAGACAAGTCGGCTGGAGGCCGATGTATTGAATCTCGACGCAATTTGAGTGTTCCATCGGCATTAGGAGGCCCTGAACGTTACAATTAACTATCAGTTTCGCGTCGGATTCGAAAATCTAGACTCACAGGAGAACGAACATAAGGTGCCCGAGGCAGCAACAGACCCTTGGAGGCAAGTAGGCTGAAAACCGATGTACTGATTCTTGACGCAATTTGAGTGTTCCATCGTCATTAGGAGGCTCTGAACGTTACAGTTAAATATGAGTTTTGCGTCGGATTCGAAAATCTAGACTCACAGGAGAACGACCATAAGGTGCCCGAGGTAGCAATAGACCGTTGGAGACAAATCGGCTGAATGCCGGTGTATTGAATCTCGAGGCAGTTTGAGTGTTCCATCGTCATTAGGAAGCCCTCAACGTTACAATTAACAATCAGTTTCGCGTCGGATTCGAAAATCTAGACTCACATGAGAGCGAACATAAGAGGCCGGAGGCAGTAATATCCCCATGGAGACAAGTCGGCTGGAGGACGATGTATTGAATCTCGACGCAATTTGAGTGTTCCATCGGCATTAGGAGGCCCTGAACGTTACAATTAACTATCAGTTTCGCGTCGGATTCAAAAATCTAGACTCACAGGAGAACGACCATAAGGTGCCCGAGGCAGCAATAGACCCTTGGAGACAAGTCGGCTGGAGGACGATGAATTGGATCGCGACCCAAGTTGAGTGTTCCATCGTCATTAGGAGGCCCTGAATGTTACAATTAACTATCAGTTTTTCGTTGGATTCGAAAATCTAGACTCACAGCAGACGGACCATTTGGTGCCCGAGGCAGCAACACACCCTCTGAGACAAGTCGGCTGGAAACCGATGTATTGATTCTTGACGCAATTTGAGTGTTCCCTCGTGATTAGGAGGCCCTGAACGTTACAATTAACTATGAGTTTTGCGTCGGATTCGAAAATCTAGACTCACAGGAGAACGACCATAAGGTGCACGAGCCAGCAGTAGACCCTTGGAGACAAGTCCGCTGGAGGCCGATGTATTGAATCTCGACGCAATTTGAGTGTTCCATCGGCATTAGGAGGCCCTGAACGTTACAGTTAACTATCATTTTTGCGTCGGATTCGAAAATCTAGACTCACAGGAGAAGGATCATATTGTGCCCGAGAATGCAATATCCCCTTGGATACAAGTCGACTGGGGTTCGATGTATTGACTCTCGACGCAATTTGAGTGATCCATCGTCTTTAGGAGTCCTTGAACGTTACAATTAACTATCATTTTTGCGTCGGATTCGAAAATCTAGACTCACAGGAGAACGACCATAAGGTGCACGAGCCAGCAGTAGACCCTTGGAGACAAGTCCGCTGGAGGCCGATGTATTGAATCTCGACGCAATTTGAGTTTTCCATCGGCATTAGGAGGCCCTGAACGTTACAATTAACAATCATTTTACCGTCGGATTCGAAAATCTAGACTCACAGGAGAAGAATCATATATTGCCCGAGACAGCAATATCCCCTTGGAGACCAGTCCGCTGGAGGCCGATGTATTGAATCTCGACGCAATTTGAGTGTTCCATCGTCATTAGGAGGCCCTGAAACTTACAATTAACTATCAGTTTCGCGTCGGATTCGATAATCTAAACTCACAGGAGAACGACCATAAGGTGCCCGAGGCAGCAATAGACCCTTGGAGACAAGTCGGCTGGAGGCCGATGTATTGAATCTCGACGCAATTTGAGTGTTCCATCGTCATTACAAGGCCCTGAACGTTACAATTAACTATGAGTTTTGCGTCGGATTCGAAAACGTAGAATCACCGGAGACGGACCATGTGGTGCCCGAGGCAGCGTTATCCTCTTGGAGACAAGTCGGCTGGAGGCCGATGAATTGAATCTCGACGCAATTTGAGTGTTCCATCGTCATTAGAAGGCTCTGAACGTTACAATTAACTATCATTTTTGAGTCGGATTTGAAAATCTAGACTCACAGGAGAACGACCATAAGGTGACCGAGGCAGCAATAGACCCTTGGAGACAAGTCGGCTGGAGGACGATGTATTGAATCTCGACGCAATTTGAGAGTTCCAACGCCATTAGGAAGCCCTGAACGTTACAATTAACAATCAGTTTCGCGTCGGATTCGAAAATCTTGACTCACATGAGAGCGAACATAAGAGGCCGGAGGCAGTAATATCCCCATGGAGACAAGTCGGCTGGAGGACGATGTATTGAATCTCGACGCAATTTGAGTGTCCCATCGTCATTAGGAGGCCCTAAGCGTTACAATTAACTATCATTTTTGCGTCGGATTCGAAAATCTAGACCCACAGGAGAACGACCATAAAGTGCCCGAGGCAGCAATAGACCCTTGGAGACAAGTCGGCTGGAGGACGATGAATTGAATCTCGACGCAATTTGAGTGTTCCATCGTCATTAGGAGGCCCTGAACGTTACAATTAACTATCATTTTTTCGTCGGATTCGAAAATCTAGACTCACAGGAGAACGACCATAAAGTGCCCGAGGCAGCAATAGACCCTTGGAGACAAGTCGGCTGGAGGACGATGAATTGAATCTCGACGCAATTTGAGTGTTCCATCGTCATTAGGAGGCCCTGAACGTTACAATTAACTATCATTTCTGCGTCGGATTCGAAAATCTAGACTTACAAGAGAACGACCATAAGGTGCCCGAGGCAGCATTAGACCCTTGGAGACAAGTCGGCTGGAGGTCGATGTATTGACTCTCGACGCAATTTGAGCGTTCCATCGGCATTAGGAGGCCCTAAACGTTACAATTAACTATCATTTTTGCGTCGGATTCGATAATCTAAACTCACAGGAGAACGACCATAAGGTGCCCGAGGCAGCAACAGACCCTTGGAGACAAGTCGGCTGGAGGCCGATGTATTGAATCTCGACGCAATTTGAGTGTTCCATCGTCGTTACAAGGCCCTGAACGTTACAATTAACTATCATTTTTGCGTCGGATTCGAAAATCTAGACTCGCAGGAGAACGACCATAAGGTGCCCGAGGCAGCAATAGACCCTTGGAGACAAGTCGGCTGGAGGACGATGTATTGAATCTCGACGCAATTTGAGTGTTCCATCGGCATTAGGAGGCCCTGAACGTTACAATTAACTATCATTTTTGCGTCGGATTCGAAAATCTAGACTTACAAGAGAACGACCATAAGGTGCCCGAGGCAGCATTAGACCCTTGGAGACAAGTCGGCTGTAGGACGATGTATTGAATCTCGACGAAATTTGAGAGTTCTATCGTCATCAGGAGGCGCTGAACGTTACTGTTCAGTATCATTTTTTCATCGGATTCGAAAATCTAGACTCACAGGAGAAGGATCAGATGTTGCCCGAGACAGCAATATCCCCTTGGAGACAAGTCCGCTGGAGGCCGATGTATTGAATCTCGACGCAATTTGAGTGTTCCATCGTCATTAGGTGGCCCTGAACCTTACAATTAACTATCAGTTTCGCGTCGGATTCGAAAATCTAGCCTCCCATGAGAGCGAACATAAGTGGCCGGAGGCAGTAATATCCCCATGGAGACAAGTCAGCTGGAGGACGATGTATTGAATCTCGACGCAATTTGAGTGTCCCATCGTCATTTGGAGGCCCTAAACGTTACAATTAACTATCATTATTGCGTCGGATTCGATAATCTAAACTCACAGGAGAACGACCATAAGGTGCCCGAGGCAGCAACAGACCCTTGGAGACAAGTCGGCTGGAGGCCGATGTATTGATTCTCGACGCAATTTGAGTGTTCCATCGTCATTACAAGGCCCTGAACGTTACAATTAACTATCATTTTTGCGTCGGATTCGATAATCTAAACTCACAGGAGGATGACCATAAGGTGCCCGAGGCAGCAACAGAACCTTATAGACAAGTCGGCTGGAGGCCGATGTATTGAATCTCGGCGCAATTTGAGTGTTCCATCGTCATTACAAGGCCCTGAACGTTACAATTAACTATGAGTTTTGCGTCGGATTCGAAAACGTAGAATCACCGGAGACGGACCATGTGGTGCCCGAGGCAGCGATATCCTCATGGAGACAAGTCGGCTGGAGGCCGATGAATTGAATCTCGACGCAATTTGAGTGTTCCATCGTCATTAGAAGGCCCTGAACGTTACAATTGACTATCATTTTTGCGTCGGATTCGAAAATCTAGGCTCACAGGAGAACGACCATAAGGTGACCGAGGCAGCAATAGACCCTTGGAGACAAGTCGGCTGGAGGACGATGTATTGAATCTCGACACAATTTGAGAGTTCCATCGTCATTAGGAAGCCCTTAACGTTACAATTAACAATCAGTTTCGCGTCGGATTCGAAAATCTAGACTCACATGAGAGCGAACATAAGAGGCCGGAGGCAGTAATATCCCCATGGAGACAAGTCGGCTGGAGGACGATGTATTGAATCTCGACGCAATTTGAGTGTCCCATCGTCATTAGGAGGCCCTAAACGTTACAATTAACTATCATTTTTGCGTCGGATTCGATAATCTAAACTCACAGGAGAACGACCATAAAGTGCCCGAGGCAGCAACAGACCCTTGGAGACAAGTCAGCTGGAGGCCGATGTATTGAATCTCGACGCAATTTGAGTGTCCCATCGGCATTAGGAGGCCCTGAACGTTACAGTTAACTATCATTTTAGCGTCGGATTCGAAAATCTACTAACAGGAGAAGGATCATATGGTGCACGAGACTGCAATATCCCCTTGGATACAAGTCGACTGGAGGTCGATGAATTGACTCTCGACGCAATTTGAGTGTTCCATCGTCTTTAGGATTCCCTGAACGTTACAATTAACTATCATTTATGCGTCGGATTCGAAAATCTAGACTCACTGGAGAACGACCATAAGGTGCCCGAGGCAGCAATAGACCCTTGGAGACAAGTCGGCTGGAGGCCGATGTATTGAATCTCGACGCAATTTGAGTGTTCCATCGGCATTAGGAGATCCTGAACGTTACAGTTAACTATCATTTTAGCGACGGATACGAAAATCTACTAACAGGAGAAGGATAATATGGTGCACGAGACTGCAATATCCCCTTGGATACAAGTCGACTGGAGGTCGATGTATTGACTCTCGACGCAATTTGAGTGTTCCATCGTCATTACAAGGCCCTGAACGTTACAATTAACTATCATTTTTGCGTCGGATTCGAAAATCTAGACTCACAGGAGAACGACCATAAGGTGCCCGAGGCAGCAATAGACCCTTGGAGACAAGTCGGCTGGAGGACGATGTATTCAATCTCGACGCAATTTGAGAGTTCCATCGTCATTAGGAGGCCCTGAACGTTACAATTAACTATCATTTTTGCGTCGGATTCGAAAATCTAGACTTACGAGAGAACGACCATAAGGTGCCCGAGGCAGCATTAGACCCTTGGAGACAAGTCGGCTGGTGTACGATGTATTGGATCGCGACGCAAATTGAGTGTTCCATCGTTATTAGGAGGCCCTGAATGTTACAATTAACTATCAGTTTTTCGTCGGATTCGAAAATCTAGACTCAAAGCTGTCGGACCATTTGGTGCCCGAGGCAGCAATATCCCCTTGGAGACAAATCGGCTGGAGGACGATGTATTGAATCTCGACGCAATTTGAGTCTTCTATCGCCATTAGGAGGCGCTGAACGTTACAATTCACTATCATTTTTTGCGTCGGATTCGAAAATCTAGACTCACAGGAGAACGACCATAAGGTGCCCGAGGCAGCAATAGACCCTTGGAGACAAGTCGGCTGGAGGCCGATGTATTGAATCTCGACGCAATTTGAGTGTTCCATCGGCATTAGGAGGCCATCAACGTTACAGTTAACTATCATTTTAGCGTCGGATTCGAAATCTACTAACAGGAGAAGGATCATATGGTGCACGAGACTGCAATATCCCCTTGGATACAAGTCGACTGGAGGTCGATGTACTGTCTCTCGACGCAATTTGAGTGTTCCATCGTCTTTAGGAGTCCCTCAACGTTACAATTAACTATCATTTATGCGTCGATTCAAAAATCTACTCACAGGAGAAGTTCATACGGTGCTCGAGGCAGCAATAGACCCTTGGAGACAAGTCGGCTGGAAACCGATGTATTGATTCTTGACGCAACTTGAGTGTTCCATCGTCATTAGGAGCCCTGAACGTTACAATTAACAATCATTTTAGCGTCGGATTCGAAAATCTACTCACAGGAGAAGTTCATGCGGTGCTCGAGACAGAAATATCCCCTGGGAGACAAGTCCGCTGGAGGCCGATGTATTGAATCTCGACATAATTTGGATGTGCCATCGTCATTAGGAGGCCCTGAACCTTACAATTAACTATCAGTTTCGCGTCGGATTCGAAAATCTAAACTCACAGTAGAACGACCATAAGGTGCCCAATGCAGCAACAGACCCTTGGAGACAAGTCGGCTGGAGGATGATGTATTGAATCTCGTCGCAATTTGAGTGTTCCATCGTCATTAGGAGGCCCTGAACGTTACAATTAAATATCATTTTATCGTCGGATTCGAAAATCTAGACTCACAGGAGAACGACCATAAGGTGCGAGGGAGCAACAGACCATAGGAGACAAGTCGGCTGGAGGCCGATGTATTGAATCTCGACGCAATTTGAGTGTTCCATCGCCAATAGGAGGCCCTGAACGTTACAATTAACTATCATTTTTGCGTCGGATTCGAAAATCTAGACTCACAGGAGAACGACCATAAGGTGCCCGAGGCAGCAATAGACCCTTGGAGACAAGTCGGCTGGAGGCCGATGTATTTAATCTCGACGCAATTTGAGTGTTCCATCGGCATTAGGAGGCCCTGATCGTTACAGTTAACCATCATTTTAGCGTCGGATTCGAAAATCTACTAACAGGAGAAGGATCATATGGTGCACGAGACTGCAATATCCCCTTGGATACAAGTCGACTGGAGGTCGATGTATTGACTCTCGACGCAATTTGAGTGTTCCATCGTCATTACAAGGCCCTGAACGTAACAATTAACTATCGTTTTTGCGCCGGATTCGAAAATCTAGACTCACAGGAGAACGACCATAAGGTGCCCGAGGCAGCAATAGACCCTTGGAGACAAGTCGGCTGGAGGACGATGTATTGAATCTCGACGCAATTTGAGAGTTCCATCGTCATTAGGGGGCCCTGAACGTTACAATTAACTATCATTTTTGCGTCGGATTCGAAAATCTAGACTTACAAGAGAACGACCATAAGGTGCCCGAGGCAGCATTAGACCCTTGGAGACAAGTCGGCTGGAGGCCGATGTATTGAATCTCGACGCAATATGAGTGTTCCATCGTCATTAGGAGGCCCTGAACCTTACAATTAACTATCAGTTTCGCGTCGGATTCGAAAATCTAAACTCACAGGAGAACGACCATAAGGTGCCCGAGGCAGCAACAGACCCTTGGAGACAAGTCGGCTGGAGGACGATGTATTGAATCTCGACGCAATTTGAGTGTTCCATCGTCATTACAAGGTCCTGAACGTTACAATTAACTATCATTTTTGCGTCGGATTCGAAAATCTAGACTCACAGGAGAACGACCATAAGGTGCCCGAGGCAGCAACAGACCATAGGAGACAAGTCGGCTGGAGGCCGATGTATTGAATCTCGACGCAATTTGAGTGTTCCTTCGCCAATAGGAGGCCCTGAACGTTACAGTTAACTACCATTTTTGCGTCGGATTCGAAAATCTAGACTCACAGGAGAACGACCATAAGGTGCCCGAGGCAGCAATAGACCCTTGGAGACAAGTCGGCTGGAGGCCGATGTATTGAATCTCGACGCAATTTGAGTGTTCCATCGGCATTAGGAGGAACTGAACGTTACAGTTAACTATCATTTTAGCGTCGGATTCGAAAATCTACTAACAGGAGAAGGATCATATGGTGCACGAGACTACAATATCCCCTTGGATACAAGTCGACTGGAGGTCGATGTATTGACTCTCGACGCAATTTGAGTGTTCCATCGTCATTACAAGGCCCTGAACGTTACAATTAACTATCATTTTTGCGTCGGATACGAAAATCTAGACTCACAGGAGAACGACCATAAGGTGCCCGAGGCAGCAATAGGCCCTTGGAGGCAAGTCGGCTGGAAACCGATGTATTGATTCTTGACGCAATTTGAGTGTTCCATCGTCAATAGGAGGCCCTGAACGTTACAATTAACAATCATTTTAGCGTCGGATTCGAAAATCTACTCACAGGAGAAGTTCATACGGTGCTCGTGACAGCAATATACCCCTTGGAGACAAATCGACTGGAGGCCGATGTATTGAATATCGACGAAATTTGAGTGTTCCATCGTCATTAGGTCGCCCTGAACGTTATAATGAACTATCAGTTTTGCGTCGGATTCGAAAATCTAGACTTACAAGAGAACGACCATAAGGTGCCCGTGGCAGCATTAGACCCTTGGAGACAAGTCGGCTGGAGGACGATGTATTGGATCGCGACGCAATTTGAGTGTTCCATCGTCATTAGGAGGCCCTGAATGTTACAATTAACTATCAGTTTTTCGTCGGATTCGAAAATCTAGACTCACAGCAGACGGACCATTTGGTGCCCGAGGCAGCAATATCCCCTTGGAGTCAAATCGGCTGGAGGACGATGTATTGAATCTCGACGCAATTTGAGTCTTCTATCGTCATTAGGAGGCGCTGAACGTTACAATTCACTATCACTTTTGCGTCGGATTCGAAAATCTAGACTCACAGGAGAAGGATCATATTGTGCCCGAGACAGCAATATCCCTTTGGAGACAAGTCGGCTGGAGGCCGATGTATTGAATCTCGACGCAATGTGAGTGTTATATCGTCATTAGGAGGCCCTGAACGTTACAATTAACTATCAATTTCGCGTCGGATTCGAAAATCTAGACACACCGGAGACGGACCACATGGAGCCCGAGGGAGCAATATCCCCTTGGAGACATTTCGGCTGGAGGTCGATGTATTGAATCTCGACTCAATTTGAGTGTTCCATCGTCATTAGGTGGCCCTGAACCTTACAATTAACAATCAGTTTTGCGGCGGGCGTCGAAAATGTAGACTCACAGCAGAACGATCACAAGGTGCCCGTGGCAGCTATTGACCCTTGGAGACAAGTCGGTTGGAGGACGATGTAATGGATCGCGACGCAAAATGAGTGTTCCATCGTCATTACAAGGCCCTGAACGTTACAATTAACTATGAGTTTTGCGTCGGATTCGAAAACGTAGAATCACCGGAGACGGACCATGTGGTGCCCGAGGCAGCGATATCCTCATGGAGACAAGTCGGCTGGAGGCCGATGAATTGAATCTCGACGCAATTTGAGTGTTCCATCGTCATTAGAAGGCCCTGAACGTTACAATTGACTATCATTTTTGCGTCGGATTCGAAAATCTAGACTCACAGGAGAACGACCATAAGGTGACCGAGGCAGCAATAGACCCTTGGAGACAAGTCGGCTGGAGGACGATGTATTGAATCTCGACACAATTTGAGAGTTCCATCGTCATTAGGAAGCCCTTAACATTACAATTAACAATCAGTTTCGCGTCGGATTCCAAAATCTAGACTCACATGAGAGCGAACATAAGAGGCCGGAGGCAGTAATATCCCCATGGAGACAAGTCGGCTGGAGGACGATGTATTGAATCTCGACGCAATTTGAGTGTCCCATCGTCATTAGGAGGCCCTAAACGTTACAATTAACTATCATTTTTGCGTCGAATTCGATAATCTAAACTCACAGGAGAACGACCATAAAGTGCCCGAGGCAGCAACAGACCCTTGGAGACAAGTCAGCTGGAGGCCGATGTATTGAATCTCGACGCAATTTGAGTGTCCCATCGGCATTAGGAGGCCCTGAACGTTACAGTTAACTATCATTTTAGCGTCGGATTCGAAAATCTACTAACAGGAGAAGGATCATATGGTGCACGAGACTGCAATATCCCCTTGGATACAAGTCGACTGGAGGTCGATGAATTGACTCTCGACGCAATTTGAGTGTTCCATCGTCTTTAGGATTCCCTGAACGTTACAATTAACTATCATTTATGCGTCGGATTCGAAAATCTAGACTCACTGGAGAACGACCATAAGGTGCCCGAGGCAGCAATAGACCCTTGGAGACAAGTCGGCTGGAGGACGATGTATTCAATCTCGACGCAATTTGAGAGTTCCATCGTCATTAGGAGGCCCTGAACGTTACAATTAACTATCATTTTTGCGTCGGATTCGAAAATCTAGACTTACGAGAGAACGACCATAAGGTGCCCGAGGCAGCATTAGACCCTTGGAGACAAGTCGGCTGCTGTACGATGTATTGGATCGCGACGCAAATTGAGTGTTCCATCGTTATTAGGAGGCCCTGAATGTTACAATTAACTATCAGTTTTTCGTCGGATTCGAAAATCTAGACTCAAAGCAGTCGGACTATTTGGTGCCCGAGGCAGCAATATCCCCTTGGAGACAAATCGGCTGGAGGACGATGTATTGAATCTCGACGCAATTTGAGTCTTCTATCGCCATTAGGAGGCGCTGAACGTTACAATTCACTATCATTTTTGCGTCGGATTCGAAAATCTAGACTCACAGGAGAACGACCATAAGGTGCCCGAGGCAGCAATAGACCCTTGGAGACAAGTCGGCTGGAGGCCGATGTATTGAATCTCGACGCAATTTGAGTGTTCCATCGGCATTAGGAGGCCATCAACGTTACAGTTAACTATCATTTTAGCGTCGGATTCGAAAATCTACTAACAGGAGAAGGATCATATGGTGCACGAGACTGCAATATCCCCTTGGATACAAGTCGACTGGAGGTCGATGTACTGTCTCTCGACGCAATTTGAGTGTTCCATCGTCTTTAGGAGTCCCTCAACGTTACAATTAACTATCATTTATGCGTCGGATTCAAAAATCTACTCACAGGAGAAGTTCATACGGTGCTCGAGGCAGCAATAGACCCTTGGAGACAAGTCGGCTGGAAACCGATGTATTGATTCTTGACGCAACTTGAGTGTTCCATCGTCATTAGGAGGCCCTGAACGTTACAATTAACAATCATTTTAGCGTCGGATTCGAAAATCTACTCACAGGAGAAGTTCATACGGTGCTCGAGACAGAAATATCCCCTTGGAGACAAGTCCGCTGGAGGCCGATGTATTGAATCTCGACATAATTTGAGTGTGCCATCGTCATTAGGAGGCCCTGAACCTTACAATTAACTATCAGTTTCGCGTCGGATTCGAAAATCTAAACTCACAGTAGAACGACCATAAGGTGCCCAATGCAGCAACAGACCCTTGGAGACAAGTCGGCTGGAGGATGATGTATTGAATCTCGTCGCAATTTGAGTGTTGCATCGTCATTAGGAGGCCCTGAACGTTACAATTAAATATCATTTTATCGTCGGATTCGAAAATCTAGACTCACAGGAGAACGACCATAAGGTGCCCGAGGGAGCAACAGACCATAGGAGACAAGTCGGCTGGAGGCCGATGTATTGAATCTCGACGCAATTTGAGTGTTCCATCGCCAATAGGAGGCCCTGAACGTTACAATTAACTATCATTTGTGCGTCGGATTCGAAAATCTAGACTCACAGGAGAACGACCATAAGGTGCCCGAGGCAGCAATAGACCCTTGGAGACAAGTCGGCTGGAGGCCGATGTATTTAATCTCGACGCAATTTGAGTGTTCCATCGTCATTAGGAGGCCCTGAACATTACAATTAACTATCAGTTTCGCGTCGGATTCGAAAATCTAAACTCACAGGAGAACGACCATAAGGTGCCCGAGGCAGCAACAGACCCTTGGAGACAAGTCGGCTGGAGGACGATGTATTGAATCTCGACGCAATTTGAGTGTTCCATCGTCATTACAAGGCCCTGAACGTTACAATTAACTATCATTTTTGCGTCGGATTCGAAAATCTAGACTCACAGGAGAACGACCATAAGGTGCCCGAGGCAGCAACAGACCATAGGAGACAAGTCGGCTGGAGGCCGATGTATTGAATCTCGACGCAATTTGAGTGTTCCTTCGCCAATAGGAGGCCCTGAACGTTACAGTTAACTACCATTTTTGCGTCGGATTCGAAAATCTAGACTCACAGGAGAACGACCATAAGGTGCCCGAGGCAGCAATAGACCCTTGGAGGCAAGTCGGCTGGAGGCCGATGTATTGAATCTCGACGCAATTTGAGTGTTCCATCGGCATTAGGAGGAACTGAACGTTACAGTTAACTATCATTTTAGCGTCGGATTCGAAAATCTACTAACAGGAGAAGGATCATATGGTGCACGAGACTACAATATCCCCTTGGATACAAGTCGACTGGAGGTCGATGTATTGACTCTCGACGCAATTTGAGTGTTCCATCGTCATTACAAGGCCCTGAACGTTACAATTAACTATCATTTTTGCGTCGGATACGAAAATCTAGACTCACAGGAGAACGACCATAAGGTGCCCGAGGCAGCAATAGGCCCTTGGAGACTAGTCGGCTGGAAACCGATGTATTGATTCTTGACGAAAATTGAGTGTTCCATCGTCAATAGGAGGCCCTGAACGTTACAATTAACAATCATTTTAGCGTCGGATTCGAAAATCTACTCAAGGGAGAAGTTCATACGGTGCTCGTGACAGCAATATACCCCTTGGAGACAAATCGACTGGAGGCCGATGTATTGAATATCGACGAAATTTGAGTGTTCCATCGTCATTAGGTCGCCCTGAACGTTATAATGAACTATCAGTTTTGCGTCGGATTCGAAAATCTAGACTTACAAGAGAACGACCATAAGGTGCCCGTGGCAGCATTAGACCCTTGGAGACAAGTCGGCTGGAGGACGATGTATTGGATCGCGACGCAATTTGAGTGTTCCATCGTCATTAGGAGGCCCTGAATGTTACAATTAACTATCAGTTTTTCGTCGGATTCGAAAATCTAGACTCACAGCAGACGGACCATTTGGTGCCCGAGGCAGCAATATCCCCTTGGAGTCAAATCGGCTGGAGGACGATGTATTGAATCTCGACGCAATTTGAGTCTTCTATCGTCATTAGGAGGCGCTGAACGTTACAATTCACTATCATTTTTGCGTCGGATTCGAAAATCTAGACTCACAGGAGAAGGATCATATTGTGCCCGAGACAGCAATATCCCCTTGGAGACAAGTCGGCTGGAGGCCGATGTATTGAATCTCGACGCAATGTGAGTGTTCCATCGTCATTAGGAGGCCCTGAACGTTACAATTAACTATCAATTTCGCGTCGGATTCGAAAATCTAGACACACCGGAGACGGACCACATGGAGCCCGAGGGAGCAATATCCCCTTGGAGACATTTCGGCTGGAGGTCGATGTATTGAATCTCGACTCAATTTGAGTGTTCCATCGTCATTAGGTGGCCCTGAACCTTACAATTAACAATCAGTTTTGCGGCGGGCGTCGAAAATGTAGACTCACAGCAGAACGATCACAAGGTGCCCGTGGCAGCTATTGACCCTTGGAGACAAGTCGGTTGGAGGACGATGTAATGGATCGCGACGCAAAATGAGTGTTCCATCGTCATTAGGAGGCCCTGAATGTTACAATTAACTATTAGTTTTTCGTCGGATTCGAAAATCTAGACTCACCTGAGATGGACCATAAGGTGCCCGATGCAGCAATATCCACTTGGAGACCAGTCCGCTGGAGGACGATGTATTGAATCGCGACGGAATTTGAGTGCTCCATCGTCATTTGGAGGCCCTGAACGTTACAATTAACTATCAGTTTCGCGTCGGATTCAAAAATCCAGACTCACAGGAGACGGACCATTTGGTGCCCGAGGCAGCAATATCCCCTTGGAGACAAATCAGCTGGAGCACGATGTATTGAATCTCGACGCAATTTGAGAGTTCTATCGTCATCAGGAGGCGCTGAACGTTACTATTCACTATCATTTTTGCGTCGGATTCAAAAATCTATACTCACAGGAGAAGTATCATATGGTGCCCGAGACAGCAATATCCCCTTGGAGACAAGTCCGCTGGAGGCCGATGTATTGAATCTCGACGCAATTTGAGTGTTCCATCGTCATTAGGAGGCCCTGAACCTTACAATTAACTATCAGTTTCGCGTCGGATTCGAAAATCTAGACTCACAGGAGACGGAGCACATGGAGCCCGAGGCAGCAATATCCCCTTGTAGACAAGTCGGCTGGAGGAAGATGTATTGACTCTCGACGCAATTTGAGTGTCCCATCGTCATTAGGAGGCCCTAAACGTTACAATTAACTATCATTTTTGCGTCGGATTCGATAATCTAAACTCACAGGAGAACGACCATAAGGTGCCCGAGGCAGCAACAGACACTTGGAGACAAGGGGCTGGAGGCCGATGTATTGAATCTCGACTCAATTTGAGTGTTTCATCGTCATTAGGTGGCCCTGAACATTACAATTAACAATCAGTTTTGCGTCGGGTTCGAAAATCTAGACTCACAGCAGAACGGTCACAAGGTGCCCGTGGCAGCTATTGACCCTTGGAGACCAGTCCGCTGGAGGACGATGTATTGAATCGCGACGCAATTTGAGTGTTCCATCGTCATTAGGAGGCCCTGAACCTTACAATTAACTATCAGTTTCGCGTCGGATTCGAAAACCTAGACTCACAGGAGACGGACCACATGGAGCCCGAGACAGCAATATCCCCTTGTAGACAAGTCGGCTGGTGGAAGATGTATTGAATCTCGACGCAATTTGAGTGTTCCATCGTCATTAGGAGGCCCTGAACCTTACAATTAACTATCGGTTTCGCGTCCGATTCGAAAATCTAGACTCACAGGAGACGGACCACATGGAGCCGGAGGCAGCAATATCCCCTTGTTGACAAGTCGGCTGGTGGAAGATGTATTGAATCTCGACGCAATTAGAGTGTTCCATCGCCAATAGGAGGCCCTGAACGTTACAATTTACTATGAGTTTTGCGTCGGATTCGAAAACGTAGAATCATTGGAGAAGGACCATGTGGTGCCCGAGGCAGCGATATCCCCTTGGAGACAAGTCGGCTGGAGGCCGATGTATTGAATCTCGACGCAATTTGAGTGTTCCATCGTCATTAGGAGGCCCTGAACGTTACAGTTAACTATCATTTTAGCGTCGGATTCGAAAATCTACTAACAGGAGAAGGATCATATGGTGCACGAGACTGCAATATCCCCTTGGATACAAGTCGACTGGAGGTCGATGTATTGACTCTCGACGCAATTTGAGTGTTCCATCGTCTTTAGGAGTCCCTGAACGTTACAATTAACTATCATTTATGCGTCGGATTCGAAAATCTAGACTCACAGGAGAACGACCATAAGGTGCCCGAGGCAGCAATAGACCCTTGGAGACAAGTCGGCTGGAAACCGATGTATTGATTCTTGACGCAATTTGAGTGTTCCATCGTCATTAGAAGGCCCTGAACGTTACAATTAACAATCATTTTAGCGTCGGATTCGAAAATCTACTCACAGGACAAGTTCATACGGTGCTCAAGACAGCAATATACCCCTTGGAGACAAATCGACTGGAAGCCGATGTATTGAATATCAACGCAATTTGAGTGTTCCAT
The DNA here is from genome assembly GCF_021461395.2 of Schistocerca americana. Taxonomy (NCBI): domain Eukaryota; kingdom Metazoa; phylum Arthropoda; class Insecta; order Orthoptera; family Acrididae; genus Schistocerca; species Schistocerca americana. Next base: position 160,608 of record NW_025725962.1, on the reverse strand, counting down.
CGTCATTAGGTCGCCCTGAACGTTATAATGAACTATCATTTTTGCGTCGGATTCGAAAATCTAGACTTACAAGAGAACGACCATAAAGTGCCCGAGGCATCAATAGACCCTTGGAAACAAGTCGGCTGGAGGCCGATGTATTGAATCTCGACGCTATTTGAGTGCTCCATCTGCATTAGGAGGCCCTGAACGTTACAATTAACTATCATTTATGCGTCGGATTCGAAAATCTAGACTCACAGGAGAACGACCATAAGGTGCCCGAGGCAGCAATAGACCCTTGGAGACAAGTCGGCTGGAAACCGATGTATTGATTCTTGACGCAATTTGAGTGTTCCATCGTCATTAGGAGTCCCTGAACGTTACAATTAACTATCATTTATGCGTCGGATTCGAACATCTAGACTCACAGGAGAACGACCATAAGGTGCCCGAGGCAGCAATAGACCCTTGGAGACAAGTCGGCTGGAAACCGATGTATTGATTCTTGACGCAATTTGAGTGTTCCATCGTCATTAGGAGGCCCTGAACGTTACAATTAACAATCATTTTAGCGTCGGATTCGAAAATCTACTCACAGGAGAAGTTCATACGGTGCTCGAGACAGCAATATACCCCTTGGAGACAAATCGGCTGAATGCCGATGTATTGACTCTCGAGGCAATTTGAGTGTTCCATCGTCATTAGGAAGCCCTGAACGTTACAATTAACAATCAGTTTCGCGTCGGCTTCGAAAATCTAGACTCACATGTGAGCGAACATAAGAGGCCGGAGGAATTAATATCCCCATGGAGAAAAGGCGGCTGGAGGACGATGTATTGAATATCAACGCAATTTGAGTGTTCCATCGTCATTAGGAGGCCCTAAACGTTACAATTAACTATCATTTTTGCGTCGGATTCGATAATCTAAACTCACAGGAGAACGACCATAAGGTGCCCGAGGCAGCAACAGACCCTTGGAGACAAGTCGGCTGGAGGCCGATGTATTGAATCTCGACGCAATTTGAGTGTTCCATCGTCATTACAAGGCCCTGAACGTTACAATTAACTATCATTTTTGCGTCGGATTCGATAATCTAAACTCACAGGAGAACGACCATAAGGTACCCGAGGCAGCAACGGTCCCTTGGAGACAAGTCGGCTGGAGGCCGATGTATTGAATCTCGGCGCAATTTGAGTGTTCCATCGTCATTACAAGGCCCTGAACGTTACAATTAACAATCATTTTAGCGTCGGATTCGAAAGTCTACTCACAGGAGAAGTTCATACGGTGCTCGAGACAGCAATATACCCCTTGGGGACAAACCGGCTGAATGCCGATGTATTCAATCTCGTGGCAATTTGAGTGTTCCATCGTCATTAGGAAGCCCTGAACGTTACAATTAACAATCAGTTTCGCGTCGGATTCGAAAATCTAGACTCACATGAGAGCGAACATAAGAGGCCGGAGGCATTAATATCCCCATGGAGACAAGTCGGCTGGAGGACGATGTATTGAATCTCGACGCAATTTGTGTGTCCCATCGTCATTAGGAGGCCCTAAACGTTACAATTAACTATCATTTTTGCGTCGGATTCGATAATCTCAACTCACAGGAGAACGACCATAAGGTACCCGAGGCAGCAACGGTCCCTTGGAGACATGTCGGCTGGAGGCCGATGTATTGAATCTCGACGCAATTTGAGTGTTCCATCGTCATTAGGAGGCCCCAAACGTTACAATTAACTATCATTTTTGCGTCGGATTCGATAATCTAAACTCACAGGAGAACGACCATAAGGTGCCCGAGGCAGCAATAGACCCTTGGAGACAAGTCGGCTGGAGGCCGATGTATTGAATCTCGACGCAATTTGAGTGTTCCATCGTCATTACAAGGCCCTGAACGTTACAATTAACTATCATTTTTGCGTCGGATTCGAAAATCTAGACTCACAGGAGAACGACCATAAGGTGCCCGAGGCAGCAATAGACGCTTGGAGACAAGTCGGCTGGAAACCGATGTATTGATCCTTAACGCAATTTGAGTGTTCCATCGTCATTAGGAAGCCCTGAACGTTACAATTAACATTCATTTTAGCGTCGGATTCGAAAATCTACTCACAGGAGAAGTTCATACGGTTCTCGAGACAGCAATATACCCCTTGGAGACAAATCGACTGGAGGCCGATGTATTGAATATCGACGCAATTTGAGTGTTCCATCGTCATTAGGTCGCCCGGAACGTTATAATGAACTATCAGTTTTGCGTCGGATTCGAAAATCTAGACTTACAAGAGAACGACCATAAGGTGCCCGAGGCAGCATTAGACCCTTGGAGACAATTCGGCTGGAGGACGATGAATTGGATCGCGACGGAATTTGAGTGTTCCATCGTCATTAGGAGGCCCTGAATGTTACAATTAACTATCAGTTTTTCGTCGGATTCGAAAATCTAGACTCACAGCAGACGGACCATTTGGTGCCCGAGGCAGCAATATCCCCTTGGAGACAAATCGGCTGGAGGACGATGTATTGAATCTCGACGCAATTTGAGTTTTCTATCGTCATTAGGAGGCGCTGAACGTTACAATTCACTATCATTTTTGCGTCGGATTCGAAAATCTAGACTCACAGGAGAAGGATCATATTGTGCCCGAGACAGCAGTATCCCCTTGGAGACAAGTCGGCTGGAGGCCGATGTATTGAATCTCGACGCAATTTGAGTGTTCCATCGCCAATAGGAGGCCCTGAACGTTACAATTAACTATCATTTTTGCGTCGGATTCGAAAATCTAGACTCACAGGAGAACGACCATAAGGTGCCCGAGGCAGCAATAGACCCTTGGAGACAAGTCGGCTGGAGGCCGATGTATTGAATCTCGACGCAAATTGAGTGTTCCATCGGCATTAGGAGGCCCTGAACGTTACAGTTAACTATCATTTTAGCGTCGGATTCGAAAATCTACTAACAGGACAAGGATCATATGGTGCACGAGACTGCAATATCCCCTTGGATACAAGTCGACTGGAGGTCGATGTATTGACTCTCGACGCAATTTGTTCCATCGTCTTCAGGAGTCCCTGAACGTTACAGTTAACTATCATTTATGCGTCGGATTCGAAAACCTAGACTCACAGGAGAACGACCATAAGGTGCCCGAGGCAGCAATAGACCCTTGGAGACAAGTCGGCTGGAAACCGATGTATTGATTCTTGACGCAATTTGAGTGTTCCATCGTCATTAGGAGGCCCTGAACGTTACAATTAACAATCATTTTAGCGTCGGATTCGAAAATCTACTCACAGGAGAAGTTCATACGGTGCTCGAGACAGCAATATACCCCTTGGGGACAAGCCGGCTGAATGCCGATGTATTCAATCTCGTGGCAATTTGAGTGTTCCATCGTCATTAGGAAGCCCTGAACGTTACAATTAACAATCAGTTTCGCGTCGGATTCGAAAATCTAGACTCACATGAGAGCGAACATAAGAGGCCGGAGGCATTAATATCCCCATGGAGACAAGTCGGCTGGAGGCCGATGTATTGAATCTCGACGCAATTTGAGTGTTCCTTCGCCAATAGGAGGCCCTGAACGTTACAATTAACAATCATTTTAGCGTCGGATTCGAAAATCTACTCACAGGAGAAGTTCATACGGTGCTCGAGACAGCAATATACCCCTTGCAGACAAATCGACTGGAGGCCGATGTATTGAATATCGACCCAATTTGAGTGTTCCATCGTCATTAGGTCGCCCTGAACGTTTTAATGAACCATCAGTTTAGCATCGGATTCGAAAATCTACACTTACAAGAAATCGACCATAAGGTGCCCGAGGCAGCAGCAGACCCTTGAAGACAAGTCGGCTGGAGGCCGATGTATTGAATCTCAACGCAATTTGAGTGTTCTATCGTCATTAGGAGGCCCTGAATGTTACAATTAACTTTCAGTTTTTCGTCGGATTCGAAAATCTAGACTCACAGCAGACGGATCATTTGGTGCCCGAGGAAGCAATATCCCTTTGGAGACCAGTCCGCTGGAGGACGATGTATTGAATCGCGCCGCAATTTGAGTGCTCCATCGTCATTTGGAGGCCCTAAACGTTACAATTAACTATCAGTTTCGCGTCGGATTCAAAAATCCAGACTCACAGGAGACGGACCATTTGGTGCCCGAGGCAGCAATATCCCCTTGGAGACAAATCAGCTGGAGGACGATGTATTGAATCTCGACGCAATTTGAGAGTTCTATCGTCATCAGGAGGAGCTGAACGTTACTATTCACTATCATTTTCGCATCGGATTCGAAAATCTAGACTCACAGGAGAAGAATCGTATGGTGCCCGAGACAGCAATATCCCCTTGGAGACAAGTCCGCTGGAGGCCGATGTATTAAATCTCGACGCAATTTGAGTGTTCCATCGTCATTAGGAGGCCCTGAGCCTTACAATTAACTATCAGTTTCGCGTCGGATTCGGAAATCTAAACTCTTAGGAGAACGACCATAGGGTGCCCGAGGCAGCAACAGACCCTTGGAGACAAGTCGGCTGGAGGCCGATGTATTGAATCTCGACGCAATTTGAGTGTTCCATCGGGATTAGGAGCCCCTGAACGTTACAGTTAACTATCATTTTTGCGTCGGATTCGAAAATCTAGACTCACAGGAGAACGACCATAAGGTGCCCGAGGCAGCAATAGACCTTTGGAGACAAGTCGGCTGGAGGTCGATGTATTGAATCTCGACGCAATTTGAGTGTTCCATCGCCAATAGGAGGCCCTGATCGTTACAATTAACTATGAGTTTTGCGTCGGATTCGAAAACGTAGAATCACCAGAGACGAACCATGTGGTGCCCGAGGCAGGGACATCCCCTTGGAGACAAGTCGGCTGGAGGCCGATGTATTGAATCTCGACGCAATTTGAGTGTTCCATCGTCATTACAAGGCCCTGAACGTTACAATTAACTATCATTTTTGCGTCGGATTCGAAAATCTAGACTCACAGGAGAACGACCATAAGGTGCCCGAGGCAGCAATAGACCATTGGAGGCAAGTCGGCTGGAGGACGATGTATTGAATCTCGACGCAATTTGAGTCTTCTATCGTCATTAGGAGGCGCTGAACGTTACAATTCACTATCATTTTTGCGTCGGATTCGAAAATCTAGACTCACAGGAGAAGGATCATATTGTGCCCGAGACAGCAATATCCCCTTGGAGACAAGTCGACTGGAGGTCGATGTACTGAATCCCGACGCAATTTGAGTGTTCCATCGTCATTAGGAGGCCCTGAACCTTACAATTAACTATCAGTTTCGCGTCGGATTCGAAAATCTAGACTCACAGGAGACGGACCACATGGAGCCCGAGGCAGCAATATCCCCTTGTAGACAAGTCGGCTGGAGGAAGATGTATTGACTCTCGACGCAACTTGAGTGTTCCATCGTTATTAAGAGGCGCTGAGCATTACATTTAACTATCAGTTTTGCGTCGGATTCTAAAATGTTGACTCACAGGGGAACGACCATACGGTGCCCGAGGCAGCAATAGACCCTTGGAGACAAATCGGCTGAATGCCGATGTATTGAATCTCGAGGCAATTTGAGTGTTCCATCGTCATTAGGAAGCCCTGAACGTTACAATTAACAATCAGTTTCGCGTCGAATTCGAAAATCTAGACTCACATGAGAGCGAACATAAGAGCCCGGAGGCAGTAATATCCCCTTGGAGACAAGTCGGCTGGAGGCCGAAGTATTGAATCTCGACTCAATTTGAGTGTTCCATCGTCATTAGAAGGCCCTGAACGTTACAATTAACTATCATTTTTGCGTCGGATTTGAAAATCTAGACTCACAGGAGAACGACCATAAGGTGCCCGAGGCATCAATAGACCCTTGGAGGCAAGTCGGCTGGAGGACGATGTATTGAATCTCGACGCAATTTGAGAGTTCCATCGTCATTAGGAGGCCCTGAACGTTACAATTAACTATCATTTTTGCGTCGGATTCGAAAATCTAGACTTACAAGAGATCGACCATAAGGTGCCCGAGGCACCTTGGAGACAAGTCGGCTGGAGGACGATGTATTGGATCGCGACGCAATTTGAGTGTTCCATCGTCATTGAGGAGGCCCTGAATGTTACAATTAACTATCAGTTTTTCGTCAGATTCGTAAATCTAGACTCACAGCAGACGCACCATTTGGTGCCTGAGGCAGCAATATCGCCTTGGAGACAAATCGGCTGGAGGACGATGTATTGAATCTCGACGCAATTTGAGTCTTCTATCGTCATTAGGAGGCGCTGAACGTTACATTTCACTATCATTTTTGCGTCGGATACGAAAATCTAGACTCACAGGAGAAGGATCATATTGTGCCTGAGACAGCAATATCCCCTTGGAGACAAGTCGGCTGGAGGCCGATGTATTGAATCTCGACGCAATTTGAGTGTTCCATCGTCATTAGGGGGCCCTGAACGTTACAATTAACTATCAGTTTCGCGTCGGATTCGAAAATCTAGACTCACGGGAGAACGACCATTTGGTGCCCGAGGCAGCAATAGACCCTTGGAGACAAGTCGGCTGGAGGACGATGTATTGAATATCGTCGCAATTTGAGTGTTCCATCGTCATTAGGAGGCTGTGCCAACCATTACCAGCTTGATGGGCGTCTAATTGAGTAAGTGCAAAGTTAATAATACAACCACAAAACACTGATGGACCTTGCAAGATAATCTGCGCTCCTTTGTTGGAAACTTTGACCTCCAAACCGTCTAAGGCCTTAAACACAGTTAGACGCGATCGTCTATATGTTCTCCTATAATGAGGCATCTCAATTAATTGTCCGATGCTGCTGCACGCGCTGCTGCACGCCGACTGAAGCCGGCTTTGACTGGTGTTTACTTATATAAACCACGATCACTCGACTGACGCGAATCCCGTACGCGCGCGGTAGGATCTCTAGACCGCGCGCGTACGCGATTCGGCTTTGGCACAGCGCCAGTGCTGACGCAACGCCGAGTTCAGGCATTCGTGATGTCAGACAGTACTCATCTATTGAAAAAAATTGTTCACACTCTATGGCCCCCGTTTAGTGTACGCGACCTCCAAATCGTCTAAGGCCTTATACACAGTTAGACGCGATCGTCTATATGTTCTCCTATAATGAGGCATCTCAATTAATTGTCCGATGCTGCTGCACGCGCTGCTGCACGCCGACTGAAGCCGGCTTTGACTGGTGTTTACTTATATAACCCACGATCACTCGACTGACGCGAATCCCGTACGCGCGCGGTAGGATCTCTAGACCGCGCGCGTACGCGATTCGGCTTTGGCACAGCGCCAGTGCTGACGCAACGCCGAGTTCCGGCATTCGTGATGTTAGACAGTACTCATCTATTGAAAAAAATTGTTCACACTCTATGGCCCCCGTTTAGTGTAGCGTACCTCCATGATCAAGAAATATTAAGTAGTATAATTATTTATGATTTTTATTTAAATAATAATATTAGATATATAATTAATTGAGAATAAACATATTAATTTCTATAATAATGTATTAGATCTCCAGTAACTTGAACTTTGGCACATCTTCCTGCACCTTTCATCCACAGACACACACTCTCCTGTTCTCTTATTTTACGATGATTCCTTGTTCTCAGGCAAAACGGCTGGTTAGATGTGAAGTACGAAATACCCAAGTCCCTGTTAAACACTTGTCCAACATTCCGGCTTCAGTCGGCGTGCAGCAGCGCGTGCAGCAGCATCGGACAATTAATTGAGATGCCTCGTTATAGGAGAACATATAGACGTTCGCGTCTAACTGTGTATAAGGCCTTAGACGATTTGGAGGTCAAAGTTTCCAACAAAGGAGCGCAGATTATCTTGCAAGGTCCATCAGTGTTTTGTGGTTGTATTATTAACTCTGCACTTACTCAATTAGACGCCCATCAAGCTGGTAATGGTTGGATTACTGTTGCTGTGGTTCGTTATGATGGTAATCAAGTTAAAAATGTGACTGGTTTGGAATCATTTAATGCAAGAGATCATATAGCCTTCCGTACTTTTCATGTTGGACAAGTGTTTAACAGGGACTTGGGTATTTCCTACTTCACATCTAACCAGCCGTTTTCCCTGAGAACAAGGAATGATCGTAAAATAAGTGAACAGGAGAGTGTGTGTCTGTGGATGAAAGGTGCAGGAAGATGTGCCAAAGTTCAAGTTACTGGAGATGTAATACATTATTATAGAAATTAATATGTTTATGTCGGCTGGAGGCCGATGTATTGAATCTCGACGCAATTTGAGTGTTCCATCGTCATTAGGAGGCCCTAAACGTTACAATTAACTATCATTTTTGCGTCGGATTCGATAATCTAAACTCACAGGAGAACGACCATAAGGTGCCCGAGGCAGCAACAGACCCTTGGAGACAAGTCGTCTGGAGGCCGATGTATTGAATCTCGACGCAATTTGAGTGTTTCATCGTCATTACAAGGCCCTGAACGTTACAATTAACTATCATTTTTGCGTCGGATTCGAAAATCTAGACTCACAGGAGAACGACCATTAGGTGCCCGAGGCAGCAATAGACCCTTGGAGACAAGACGGCTGGAAACCGATGTATTGATTCTTGACGCAATTTGAGTATTCCATCGTCATTGGGAGGCCCTGAACGTTACAATTAACATTCATTTTAGCGTCGGATTCGAATATCTACTCACAGGAGAAGTTCATACGGTGCTCGAGACAGCATTATACCCCTTGGAGACAAATCGACTGGAGGCCGATGTATTGAATATCGACGCAATTTGAGTGTTCCATCGTCATTAGGTCGCCCTGAACGTTATAATGAACTATCAGTTTTGCGTCGGATTCGAAAATCTAGACTTACAAGAGAACGACCATAAGGTGCCCGAGGCAGCATTAGACCCTTGGAGACAAGTCGGCTGGAGGACGATGTATTGCATCGCGACGGAATTTGAGTGTTCCATCGTCATTAGGAGGCCCTGAATGTTACAATTAACTATCAGTTTTTCGTCGGATTCGAAAATCTAGACTCACAGCAGACGGACCATTTGGTGCCCGAGGCAGCAATATCCCCTTGGAGACAAATCGACTGGAGGACGATGTATTGAATCTCGACGCAATTTGAGTCTTCTATCGTCATTAGGAGGCGCTGAACGTTACAATTCACTATCATTTTTGCGTCGGATTCGAAAATCTAGACTCACAGGAGAAGGATCATATTGTGCCCGAGACAGCAATATCCCCTTGGAGACATGTCGGCTGGAGGCCGATGTATTGAATCTCGACGCAATTTGAGTGTTCCATCGTCATTACAAGGCCCTGAACGTTACAATTAACTATCATTTTTGCATCGGATTCGAAAATCTAGACTCACAGGAGAACGACCATAAGGTGCCCAAGGCAGCAACAGCCCATAGGAGAGAAGTCGGCTGGAGGCCGATGTATTGAATCTCGACGCAATATGAGTGTTCCATCGCCAATAGGAGGCCCTGAACGTTACAATTAACTATCATTTTTGCGTCGGATTCGAAAATCTAGACTCACAGGAGAACGACCATAAGGTGCCCGAGGCAGCAATAGACCCTTGGAGACAAGTCGGCTGGAGGCCGATGTATTGAATCTCGACGCAAATTGAGTGTTCCATCGGCATTAGGAGGACCTGAACGTTACAGTTAACTATCATTTTAGCGTCGGATTCGAAAATCTACTACCAGGACAAGGATCATATGGTGCACGAGACTGCAATATCCCCTTGGATACAAGTCGACTGGAGGTCGATGTATTGACTCTCGACGCAATTTGTATCATCGTCTTCAGGAGTCCCTGAACGTTACAATTAACTATCATTTATGCGTCGGATTCGAAAATCTAGACTCACAGGAGTACGACCATAAGGTGCCCGAGGCAGCAATAGACCTTTGGAGACAAGTCGGCTGGAAACCGATGTATTGATTCTTGACGCAATTTGAGTGTTCCATCGTCATTAGGAGGCCCTGAACGTTACAATTAACAATCATTTTAGCGTCGGATTCGAAAATCTACTCACAGGAGAAGTTCATATGGTGCTCGAGACAGCAATATACCCCTTGGAGACAAATCGACTGGAGGCCGATGTATTGAATATCGACCCAATTTGAGTGTTCCATCGTCATTAGGTCGCCCTGAACGTTATAATGAACTATCAGTTTTACGTCGGATTCGAAAACCTACACTTACAAGAAATCGACCATAAGGTGCCCGAGGCAGCAACAGACCCTTGGAGACATGTCGGCTGGAGGCCGATGTATTGAATCTCGACGCAATTTGAGTGTTCCATCGTCATTAGGAGGCCCTGAATGTTACAATTAACTTTCAGTTTTTCGTCGGATTCGAAAATGTAGACTCATAGCAGACGGACCATTTGGTGCCCGAGGCAGCAATATCCCTTTGGAGACCAGTCCGCTGGAGGACGATGTATTGAATCGCGACGCAATTTGAGTGTTCCATCGTCATTAGGAGGCCCTGGCAATTACATTTAACTATCAGTTTTGCGTCGGATTCTAAAATGTTGACTCACAGGGGAACGACCACACGGTGCCCGAGCCAGCAATAGACCTTTGGAGACAAATCGGCTGAATGCCGATGTATTGAATCTCGAGGCAATTTGAGTGTTCCATCGGGATTAGGAGGCCCTGAACGTTACAGTTAACTATCATTTTAGCGTCGGATTCGGAAATCTACTAACAGGAGAAGGATCATATGGTGCACGAGACTGCAAAATCCCCTTGGATACAAGTCGACTGGAGGTCGATGTGTTGAATCTCGGCGCAATTTGAGTGTTCCATCGTCATTAGGAGGCCCTAAACGTTACAATTAACTATCATTTTTGCGTCGGTTTCGGTAATCTAAACGCACAGGAGAACGACCATAAGGTGCCCGAGGCAGCAACAGACACTTGGAGACAAGTCGGCTGGAGGCCGATGTATTGAATCTCGACGCAATTTGAGTGTTCCATCGTCATTACAAGGCCCTGAAAGTTACAATTAACTATCATTTTTGCGTCGGATTCGAAAATCTAGACTCACAGGAGAACGACCATAAGGTGCCCGAGGCAGCAATAGACCTTTGGAGACAAGTCGGCTGGAGGTCGATGTATTGAATCTCGACGCAATTTGAGTGTTCCATCGCCAATAGGAGGCCCTGAACGTTACAATTAACTATGAGTTTTGCGTCGGATTCGAAAACGTAGAATCACCGGAGACAAACCATGTGGTGCCCGAGGCAGCGACATCCCCTTGGAGACAAGTCGGCTGGAGGCCGATGTATTGAATCTCGACGCAATTTGAGTGTTCCATCGTCATTACAAGGCCCTGAACGTTACAATTAACTATCATTTTTGCGTCGGATTCGAAAATCTAGACTCACAGGAGAACGACCATAAGGTGCCCGAGGCAGCAATAGACCCTTGGAGACAAGTCGGCTGGAGGACGATGTAATGAATCTCGACGCAATTTGAGTCTTCTATCGTCATTAGGAGGCGCTGAACGTTACAATTCACTATCATTTTAGCGTCGGATTCGAAAATCTAGACTCACAGGAGAAGGATCATATTGTGCCCGAGACAGCAATATCCCCTAGGAGACAAGTCGACTGGAGGCCGATGTACTGAATCTCGACGCAATTTGAGTGTTCCATCGTCATTAGGAGGCCCTTAACCTTACAATTAACTATCAGTTTCGCGTCGGATTCGAAAATCTAGACTCACAGGAGACGGACCACATGGAGCCCGAGGCAGCATAATCCCCTTGGAGACAAGCCGGCTGGAGGTCGATGTATTGAATCTCCACTCAATTTGAGTGTTCCATCGTCATTAGGTGGCCCTGAACGTTACAATTAACAATCAGTTTTACGTCGGGTTCGAAAATCTAGCCTCACAGCAGAACGATCACAAGGTGCCCGTGGCAGCAATTGACCCTTGGAGACAAGTCGGTTGGAGGACGATGTATTGAATCTCAACGCAATTTGAGTTCTCCATCGCCATTTGGAGGACCTGAACATTACAATTAACTATCAGTTTCGCGTCGGATTCAAAAATCCAGACTCACAGGAGACGGACCATTTGGTGCCCGAGGCAGCAATATCCCCTTGGAGACAAATCAGCTGAAGGACGATGTATTGAATCTCGACGCAATTTGAGAGTACTATCGTCATCAGGAGGCGCTGAACGTTACTATTCACTATCATTTTTGCGTCGGATTCGAAAATCTAGACTCACAGGAGACGGACCACATGGAGCCCGAGGCAGCAATATCCCCTTGTAGACAAGTCGGCTGGAGGAAGATGTATTGACTCTCGACTCAATTTGAGTGTTCCATCGTCATTAGAAGGCCCTGAACGTTACAATTAACTATCATTTTTGCGTCGGATTCGAAAATCTAGACTCACAGGAGAACGACCATAAGGTGCCCGAGGCAGCAATAGACCCTTGGAGACAAGTCGGCTGGAGGACGATGTATAGAATCTCGACGCTATTTGAGTTCTCCATCGCCATTTGGAGGACCTGAACCTTACAATTAACTATCAGTTTCGCGTCGGATTCAAAAATCCAGACTCACAGGAGACCGAGGTGCCCGAGGCAGCAATATCCCCTTGGAGACAAATCAGCTGGAGGCCGATGTATTGAATCTCGACTCAATTTGAGTGTTCCATCGTCATTAGAAGGCCCTGAACGTTACAATTAACTATCAGTTTTTCGTCAGATTCGAAAATCTAGACTCACAGCGGAAGGACCATTTGGTGCCTGAGGCAGCAATATCCCCTTGGAGACAAATCGACTGGAGGACGATGTATTGAATCTCGACGCAATTTGAGTCTTCTATCGCCACTAGGAGGCGCTGAACGTTACAATTCACTATCATTTTTGCGTCGGATACGAAAATCTAGACTCACAGGAGAACGACCATTTGGTGCCCGAGGCAGCAATAGACCCTTGGAGACAAGTCGGCTGGAGGACGATGTATTGAATCTCGACGCAATTTGAGTGTTCCATCGGCATTAGGAGGCCCAGAACGATACAGTTAACTATCATTTTAGCGTCGGATTCAAAAATCTACTAACAGGAGAAGGATCATATGGTGCACGAGACTGCAATATCCCCTTGGATACAAGTTGACTGGAGGTCGATGTATTGACTCTCGACGCAATTTTAGTGTTCCATCGTCTTTAGGAGTCCGTGAACGTTACAATTAACTATCATTTATGCGTCGGATTCGAAAATCTAGACTCACAGGAGAACGACCATAAGGTGCCCGAGGCAGCAATAGACCCTTGGAGACAAGTCGGCTGGAAACCGATGTATTGATTCTTGACGCTTTTTGAGTGTTCCATCGTCATTAGGAGGCCCTGAACGTTACAGTTAACAATCATTTTAGCGTCGGATTCGAAAATCTAGACTCACAGGAGAACGACTATAAGGTGCCCGAGGCAGCAATAGACCCTTGGAGACAAGTCGGCTGGAGGCCGATGTTTTGAATCTCGACGCAATTTGAGTGTTCCATCGTCATTAGAAGGCCCTGAACGTTACAATTAACTATCATTTTTGCGTCGGATTCGAAAATCTAGACTCACAGTAGAACGACCATAAGGTGCCCGAGGCAGCAATAGACCCTTGGAGACAAGTCGGCTGGAGGACGATGTATTGAATCTCGACGCAATTTGACGGTTCCATCGTCATTAGGAGGCCCTGAACGTTACAATTAACTATCATTTTAGCGTCGGATTCGAAAATCTAGACTTACAAGAGAACGACCATAAGGTGCCCGAGGCAGCAATAGACCTTTGGAGACAAGTCGGCTGGAGGACGATGTATTGGATCGCGACGCAATTTGAGTGTTCCATCGTCATTAGGAGGCCCTGAATGTTACAATTAACTATCAGTTTTTCGTCGGATTCGAAAATCTAGACTCACAGCAGACGGACCATTTGGTGCCCGAGGCAGCAATATCCCCTTGGAGACAAATCGGCTGGAGGACGATGTATTGAATCTCGACGCAATTTGAGTCTTCTATCGTCATTAGGAGGCGCTGAACGTTACAATTCACTATCATTTTTGCGTCGGATTCGAAAATCTAGACTCACAGGAGTAGGATCACATTGTGCCCGAGACAGCTATATCCCCTTGGACACAAGTCGGCTGGAGGCCGATGTATTGAATCTCGACGCAATTTGAGTGTTTCATCATCATTAGGAGGCCCTGAACGTTACAATTAACTATCATTTTAGCGTCGGATTCGAAAATCTAGACTTACAAGAGAACGACCATAAGGTGCCCGAGGCAGCAATAGACCTTTGGAGACAAGTCGGCTGGAGGACGATGTATTGGATCGCGACGCAATTTGAGTGTTCCATCGTCATTAGAAGGCCCTGAACGTTACAATTAACTATCATTTTTGCGTCGGATTCGAAAATCTAGACTCACAGGAGAACGACCATAAGGTGCCCAAGGCAGCAATAGACCCTTGGAGACAAGTCGGCTGGAGGCCGATGTATACACTCTCGACGCAATTTGAGTGTTCCATCGTAATTAGGACGCCCTGAACGTTACAATTAACTATCATTTTATCGTCGGATTCGAAAATCTAGACTCACAGGAGAACGACCATAAGGTGCCCGAGGCATCAATAGACCCTTGGAGACAAGTCGGCTGGAGGACGATGTATAGAATCTCGACGCAATATGAGAGTTCCATCGTCATTAGGAGGCCCTGAACGTTTCAATTAACTATCATTTTTGCGTCGGATTCGAAAATCTAGACTTACAAGAGAACGACCATAAGGTGCCCGAGGCAGCAATAGACCCTTGGAGACAAGTCAGCTGGAGGACGATGTATTGGATCGCGAAGCAATTTGAGTGTTCCATCGTCATTGAAAATGCCCTGAATGTTACAATTAACTATCAGTTTTTCGTCAGATTCGAAAATCTAGACTCACAGCAGACGGACCATTTGGTGCCTGAGGCAGCAATATCCCCTTGGAGACAAATCGGCTGGAGGACGATGTATTGAATCTCGACGCAATTTGAGTCTTCTATCGTCATTAGGAGGCGCTGAACGTTACAATTCACTATCATTTTTGCGTCGGATACGAAAATCTAGACTTACAGGAGAAGGATCATATTGTGCCTGAGACAGCAATATCCCCTTGGAGACAAGTCGGCTGGAGGCCGATGTATTGAATCTCGACGCAATTTGAGTGTTCCATCGTCATTAGGAGGTCCTGTACGTTACAATTAACTATCAGTTTCGCGTCGGATTCGAAAATCTAGACTCACAGGAGAACGACCATTAGGTGCCCGAGGCAGCAACAGACCATAGGAGACAAGTCGGCTGGAGGCCGATGTATTGAATCTCGACGCAATTTGAGTGTTCCATCGCAAATAGGAGGCCCTCAACGTTACAATTAACTATCATTTTTGCGTCGGATTCGAAAATCTAGACTCACAGGAGAACGACCATAAGGTGCCCGAGGCAGCAATAGACCCTTGGAGACAAGTCGGCTGGATGCCGATATATTGAATCTCGACGCAATTTGAGTGTTCCATCGGGATTAGGAGGCCCTGAACGATACAGTTAAATATCATTTTAGCGTCGGATTCGAAAATCTACTAACAGGAGAAGGATCATATGGTGCACGAGACTGCAATATCCCCTTGAATACAAGTTGACTGGAGGTCGATGTATTGACTCTCGACGCAATTTTAGTGTTCCATCGTCTTTAGGAGTCCCTGAACGTTACAATTAACTATCATTTATGTGTCGGATTCGAAAATCTAGACTCACAGGAGAACGACCATAAGGTGCCCGAGGCAGCAATAGACCCTTGGAGACAAGTCGGCTGGAAACCGATGTATTGATTCTTGACGCAATTTGAGTGTTCCATCGTCATTAGGAGGCCCTGAACGTTACAATTAACAATCATTTTAGCGTCGGATTCGAAAATCTACTAACAGGAGAAGGATCATATGGTGCACGAGACTGCAATATCCCCTTGGATACAAGTTGACTGGAGGTCGATGTATTGACTCTCGACGCAATTTTAGTGTTCCATCGTCTTTAGGAGTCCCTGAACGTTACAATTAACTATCATTTTTGCGTCGGATTCGAAAATCTAGACTCACAGGAGAACGACCATAAGGTGCCCGAGGCAGCAATAGACCTTTGGAGACAAGTCGGCTGGAGGACGATGTATTGGATCGCGACGCAATTTGAGTGTTCCATCGTCATTAGGAGGCCCTGAATGTTACAATTAACTATCAGTTTTTCGTCGGATTCGAAAATCTAGACTCACAGCAGACGGACCATTTGGTGCCCGAGGCAGCAATATCCCCTTGGAGACAAATCGGCTGGAGGACGATGTATTGAATCTCGACGCAATTTGAGTCTTCTATCGTCATTAGGAGGCGCTGAACGTTACAATTCACTATCATTTTTGCGTCGGATTCGAAAATCTAGACTCACAGGAGTAGGATCACATTGTGCCCGAGACAGCTATATCCCCTTGGAGACAAGTCGGCTGGAGGCCGATGTATTGAATCTCGACGCAATTTGAGTGTTTCATCATCATTAGGAGGCCCTGAACGTTACAATTAACTATCAGTTTCCCGTCGGATTCGAAAATCTAGACTCACGGGAGAACGACAATTTGGAGCCCGAGGCAGCAATAGACCCTTGGAGACAAGTCGGCTGGAGGACGATGTATTGAATCTCGTCGCAATTTGAGTGTTCCATCGTAATTAGGACGCCCTGAACGTTACAATTAACTATAATTTTATCGTCGGATTCGAAAATCTAGACTCACAGGAGAACGACCATAAGGTGCCCGAGGCAGCAATAGACCCTTGGAGACAAGTCGGCTGGAGGCCGATGTATTGAATCTCGACGCAATTTGAGTGTTCCATCGGCATTAGGAGGCCCTGAACGTTACAGTTAACTATCATTTTAGCGTCGGATTCGAAAATCTACTAACAGGAGAAGGATCATATGGTGCACGAGACTGTAATATCCCCTTGGATACAAGTTGACTGGAGGTCGATGTATTGACTCTCGACGCAATTTGAGTGTTCCATCGTCTTTAGGAATCCCTGAACGTTACAATAAACTATCATTTATGCGTCGGATTCGAAAATCTAGACTCACAGGAGAACGAACATAAGGTGCCCGAGGCAGCAATAGACCCTTGGAGACAAGTCGGCTGGAAACCGATGTATTGATTCTTGACGCAATTTGAGTGTTCCATCGTCATTAGGAGGCCCTGAACGTTACAATTAACAATCATTTTAGCGTCGGATTCGAAAATCTAGACTCACAGGAGAACGACCATAAGGTGCCCGAGGCAGCAACAGACCCATGGAGGCAAGTCGGCTGGAGGCCGATGTATTGAATCTCGACGCAATTTGAGTGTTCCATCGTCATTAGAAGGCCCTGAACGTTACAATTGACTATCATTTTTGCGACGGATTCGAAAATCTAGACTTACAGGAGAACGACCATAAGGTGCCCGAGGCAGCAATAGACCCTTGGAGACAAGTCGGCTGGAAACCGATGTATTCATTCTTGACGCAATTTGAGTTTTCCATCGTCATTAGGAGACCCTGAACGTTACAATTAACAATCATTTTAGCGTCGGATTCGAAAATCTAGACTCACAGGAGAACGACCATAAGGTGCCCGAGGCAGCAATAGACCCTTGGAGACAAGTCGGCTGGAGGCCGATGTATTGAATCTCGACGCAATTTGAGTGTTCCATCGTCATTAGAAGGCCCTGAACGTTACAATTAACTATCATTTTTGCGTCGGATTCGAAAATCTAGACTCACAGGAGAACGACCATAAGGTGCCCGAGGCAGCAATAGACCCTTGGAGACAAGTCGGCTGGAGGCCGATGTATTGACTCTCGACGCAATTTGAGTGTTCCATCGTAATTAGGACGCCCTGAACGTTACAATTAACTATCATTTTATCGTCGGATTCGAAAATCTAGACTCACAGGAGAACGACCATAAGGTGCCCGAGGCATCAATAGACCCTTGGAGACAAGTCGGCTGGAGGACGATGTATAGAATCTCGACGCAATTTGAGAGTTCCATCGTCATTAGGAGGCCCTGGACGTTACAATTAACTATCAATTTTGCGTCGGATTCGAAAATCTAGACTTACAAGAGAACGACCATAAGGTGCCCGAGGCAGCAATAGACCCTTGGAAACAAGTCAGCTGGAGGACGATGTATTGGATCGCGAAGCAATTTGAGTGTTCCATCGTCATTGAAAATGCCCTGAATGTTACAATTAACTATCAGTTTCTCGTCGGATTCGAAAATCTAGACTCACGGGAGAACGACCATTTGGTGCCCGAGGCAGCAATAGACCCTTGGAGACAAGTCGGCTGGAGGGCGATGTATTGAATCTCGTCGCAATTTGAGTGTTCCATCGTCATTAGGAGGCCCTGAACGTTACAATTAACTATCATTTTATCGTCGGATTCGAAAATCTAGACTCACAGGAGAACGACCATAAGGTGCCCGAGGCAGCAACAGACCATAGGAGACAAGTCGGCTGGAGGCCGATGTATTGAATCTCGACGCAATTTGAGTGTTCCATCGCAAATAGGAGGCCCTGAACGTTACAATTAACTATCATTTTTGCGTCGGATTCGAAAATCTAGACTCACAGGAGAACGACCATAAGGTGCCCGAGGCAGCAATAGACCCTTGGAGACAAGTCGGCTGGATGCCGATGTATTGAATCTCGACGCAATTTGAGTGTTCCATCGGGATTAGGAGGCCCTGAACGATACAGTTAACTATCATTTTAGCGTCGGATTCAAAAATCTACTAACAGGAGAAGGATCATATGGTGCACGAGACTGCAATATCCCCTTGGATACAAGTTGACTGGAGGTCGATGTATTGACTCTCGACACAATTTTAGTGTTCCATCGTCTTTAGGAGTCCCTGAACGTTACAATTAACTATCATTTATGTGTCGGATTCGAAAATCTAGACTCACAGTAGAACGACCATAAGGTGCCCGAGGCAGCAATAGACCCTTGGAGACAAGTCGGCTGGAAACCGATGTATTGATTCTTGACGCAATTTGAGTGTTCCATCGTCATTAGGAGGCCCTGAACGTTACAATTAACAATCATTTTAGCGTCGGATTCGAAAATCTACTAACAGGAGAAGGATCATATGGTGCACGAGACTGCAATATCCCCTTGGATACAAGTTGACTGGAGGTCGATGTATTTACTCTCGACGCAATTTTAGTGTTCCATCGTCTTTAGGAGTCCCTGAACGTTACAATTAACTATCATTTTTGCGTCGGATTCGAAAATCTAGACTCACAGGAGAACGACCATAAGGTGCCCGAGGCAGCAATAGACCCTTGGAGACAAGTCGGCTGGAGGCCGATGTATTGACTCTCGACGCAATTTGAGTGTTCCATCGTAATTAGGACGCCCTGAACGTTACAATTAACTATCATTTTATCGTCGGATTCGAAAATCTAGACTCACAGGAGAACGACCATAAGGTGCCCAAGGCATCAATAGACCCTTGGAGACAAGTCGGCTGGAGGACGATGTATAGAATCTCGACGCAATTTGAGAGTTCCATCGTCATTAGGAGGCCCTGAACGTTACAATTAACTATCATTTTTGCGTCGGATTCGAAAATCTAGACTTACAAGAGAACGACCATAAGGTGCCCGAGGCAGCAATAGACCCTTGGAGACAAGTCAGCTGGAGGACGATGTGTTGGATCGCGAAGCAATTTGAGTGTTCCATCGTCATTGAAAATGCCCTGAATGTTACAATTAACTATCAGTTTTTCGTCAGATTCGAAAATCTAGACTCACAGCAGACGGACCATTTGGTGCCTGAGGCAGCAATATCCCCTTGGAGACAAACCGGCTGGAGGACGATGTATTGAATCTCGACGAAATTTGAGTCTTCTATCGTCATTAGGAGGCGCTGAACGTTACAATTCACTATCATTTTTGCGTCGGATACGGAAATCTAGACTTACAGGAGAAGGATCATATTGTGCCTGAGACAGCAATATCCCCTTGGAGACAAGTCGGCTGGAGGCCGATGTATTGAATCTCGACGCAATTTGAGTGTTCCATCGTCATTAGGAGGTCCTGTACGTTACAATTAACTATCAGTTTCGCGTCGGATTCGAAAATCTAGACTCACGGGAGAACGACCATTTGGTGCCCGAGGCAGCAATAGACCCTTGGAGACAAGTCGGCTGGAGGGCGATGTATTGAATCTCGTCGCAATTTGAGTGTTCCATCGTCATTAGGAGGCCCTGAACGTTACAATTAACTATCATTTTATCGTCGGATTCGAAAATCTTGACTCACAGGAGAACGACCATAAGGTGCCCGAGGCAGCAACAGACCATAGGAGACAAGTCGGCTGGAGGCCGATGTATTGAATCTCGACGCAATTTGAGTGTTCCATCGCAAATAGGAGGCCCTGAACGTTACAATTAACTATCATTTTTGCGTCGGATTCGAAAATCTAGACTCACAGGAGAACGACCATAAGGTGCCCTAGGCAGCAATAGACCCTTGGAGACAAGTCGGCTGGAAACCGATGTATTGATTCTTGACGCAATTTGAGTGTTCCATCGTCATTAGGAGGCCCTGAACGTTACAATTAACAATCACTTTAGCGTCGGATTCGAAAATCTACTAACAGGAGAAGGATCATATAGTGCACGAGACTGCAATATCCCCTTGGATACAAGTTGACTGGAGGTCGATGTATTGACTCTCGACGCAATTTGAGTGTTCCATCGTCTTTAGGAGTCCCTGAACGTTACGATAAACTATCATTTATGCGTCGGATTCGAAAATCTAGACTCACAGGAGAACGACCATAAGGTGCCCGAGGCAGCAATAGACCCTTGGAGACAAGTCGGCTGGAAACCGATGTATTGATTCTTGACGCAATTTGAGTGTTCCAACGTCATTAGGAGGCCCTGAACGTTACAATTAACAATCATTTTAGCGTCGGATTCGAAAATCTAGACTCACAGGAGAACGACCATAAGGTGCCCGAGGCAGCAACAGACCCATGGAGGCAAGTTCGCTGGAGGCCGATGTATTGAATCTCGACGCAATTTGAGTGTTCCATCGTCATTAGAAGGCCCTGAACGTTACAATTGACTATCATTTTTG
The DNA here is from genome assembly GCF_021461395.2 of Schistocerca americana. NCBI lineage: Eukaryota > Metazoa > Arthropoda > Insecta > Orthoptera > Acrididae > Schistocerca > Schistocerca americana. The sequence continues at coordinate 139,379 of NW_025725962.1, read as the reverse complement.
CGACGGATTCGAAAATCTAGACTTACAGGAGAACGACCATAAGGTGCCCGAGGCAGCAATAGACCCTTGGAGACAAGTCGGCTGGAAACCGATGTATTCATTCTTGACGCAATTTGAGTGTTCCATCGTCATTAGGAGACCCTGAACGTTACAATTAACAATCATTTTAGCGTCGGATTCGAAAATCTAGACTCACAGGAGAACGACCATAAGGTGCCCGAGGCAGCAATAGACCCTTGGAGACAAGTCGGCTGGAGGCCGATGTATTGAATCTCGACGCAATTTGAGTGTTCCATCGTCATTAGAAGGCCCTGAACGTTACAATTGTCTATCATTTTTGCGTCGGATTCGAAAATCTAGACTCACAGGAGAACGACCATAAGGTGCCCGAGGCAGCAATAGACCCTTGGAGACAAGTCGGCTGGAGGCCGATGTATTGACTCTCGACGCAATTTGAGTGTTCCATCGTAATTAGGACGCCCTGAACGTTACAATTAACTATCATTTTGTCGTCGGATTCGAAAATCTAGACTCACAGGAGAACGACCATAAGGTGCCCGAGGCATCAATAGACCCTTGGAGACAAGTCGGCTGGAGGACGATGTATAGAATCTCGACGCAATTTGAGACTTCCATCGTCATTAGGAGGCCCTGAACGTTACAATTAACTATCATTTTTGTGTCGGATTCGAAAATCTAGACTTACAAGAGAACGACCATAAGGTGCCCGAGGCAGCAATAGACCCTTGGAGACAAGTCAGCTGGAGGACGATGTATTGGATCGCGAAGCAATTTGAGTGTTCCATCGTCATTGAAAATGCCCTGAATGTTACAATTAACTATCAGTTTTTCGTCAGATTCGAAAATCTAGACTCACAGCAGACGGACCATTTGGTGCCTGAGGCAGCAATATCCCCTTGGAGAAAAATCGGCTGGAGGACGATGTATTGAATCTCGACGCAATTTGAGTCTTCTATCGTCATTAGAAGGCGCTGAACGTTACAATTCACTATCATTTTTGCGTCGGATACGAAAATCTAGACTTACAGGAGAAGGATCATATTGTGCCTGAGACAACAATATCCCCTTGGAGACAAGTCGGCTGGAGGCCGATGTATTGAATCTCGACGCAATTTGAGTGTTCCATCGTCATTAGGAGGCCCTGAACGTTACAATTAACTATCAGTTTCGCGTCGGATTCATAAATCTAGACTCACGGGAGAACGACCATTTGGTGCCCGAGGCAGCAATAGACCCTTGGAGACAAGTCGGCTGGAGGGCGATGTATTGAATCTCGTCGCAATTTGAGTGTTCCATCGTCATTAGGAGGCCCTGAACGTTACAATTAACTATCATTTTATCGTCGGATTCGAAAATCTAGACTCACAGGAGAACGACCATAAGGTGCCCGAGGCAGCAACAGACCATAGGAGACAAGTCGGCTGGAGGCCGATGTATTGAATCTCGACGCATTTTGAGTGTTCCATCGCAAATAGGAGGCCCTGAACGTTACAATTAACTATCATTTTTGCGTCGGATTCGAAAATCTAGACTCACAGGAGAACGACCATAAGGTGCCCGAGGCAGCAATAGACCCTTGGAGACAAAGTCGGCTGGATGCCGATGTATTGAATCTCGACGCAATTTGAGTGTTCCATCGGGATTAGGAGGCCCTGAACGATACAGTTAACTATCATTTTAGCGTCGGATTCGAAAATCTACTAACAGGAGAAGGATCATATGGTGCACGAGACTGCAATATCCCCTTGGATACAAGTTGACTGGAGGTCGATGTATTGACTCTCGACGCAGTTTTAGTGTTCCATCGTCTTTAGGAGTCCCTGAACGTTACAATTAACTATCATTTATGTGTCGGATTCGAAAATCTAGACTCACAGGAGAACGACCATAAGGTGCCCGAGGCAGCAATAGACCCTTGGAGACAAGTCGGCTGGAAACCGATGTATTGATTCTTGACGCAATTTGAGTGTTCCATCGTCATTAGGAGGCCCTGAACGTTACAATTAACAATCATTTTATCGTCGGATTCGAAAATCTACTAACAGGAGAAGGATCATATGGTGCACGAGACTGCAATATCCCCTTGGATACAAGTTGACTGGAGGTCGATGTATTGACTCTCGACGCAATTTTAGTGTTCCATCGTCTTTAGGAGTCCCTGAACGTTACAATTAACTATCATTTTTGCGTCGGATTCGAAAATCTAGACTCACAGGAGAACGACCATAAGGTGCCCGAGGCAGCAATAGACCTTTGGAGACAAGTCGGCTGGAGGACGATGGATTGGATCGCGACGCAATTTGAGTCTTCTATCGTCATTAGGAGGCGCTGAACGTTACAATTCACTATCATTTTTGCGTCGGATTCGAAAATCTAGACTCACAGGAGTAGGATCACATTGTGCCCGAGACAGCTATATCCCCTTGGAGACAAGTCGGATGGAGGCCGATGTATTGAATCTCGACGCAATTTGAGTGTTTCATCATCATTAGGAGGCCCTGAACGTTACAATTAACTGTCAGTTTCCCGTCGGATTCGAAAATCTAGACTCACGGGAGAACGACAATTTGGAGCCCGAGGCAGCAATAGACCCTTGGAGACAAGTCGGCTGGAGGACGATGTATTGAATCTCGTCGCAATTTGAGTGTTCCATCGTAATTAGGACGCCCTGAACGTTACAATTAATTATAATTTTATCGTCGGATTCGAAAATCTAGACTCACAGGAGAACGACCATAAGGTGCCCGAGGCAGCAATAGACCCTTGGAGACAAGTCGGCTGGAGGCCGATCTATTGAATCTCGACGCAATTTGAGTGTTCCATCGGCATTAGGAGGCCATGAACGTTACAGTTAACTATCATTTTAGCGTCGGATTCGAAAATCTACTAACAGGAGAAGGATCATATGGTGCACGAGACTGTAATATCCCCTTGGATACAAGTTGACTGGAGGTCGATGTATTGACTCTCGACGCAATTTGAGTGTTCCATCGTCTTTAGGAGTCCCTGAACGTTACAATAAACTATCATTTATGCGTCGGATTCGAAAATCTAGACTCACAGGAGAACGACCATAAGGTGCCCGAGGCAGCAATAGACCCTTGGAGACAAGTCGGCTGGAAACTGATGTATTGATTCTTGACGCAATTTGAGTGTTCCATCGTCATTAGGAGGCCCTGAACGTTACAATTAACAATCATTTTAGCGTCGGATTCGAAAATCTAGATTCACAGGAGAACGACCATAAGGTGCCCGAGGCAGCAACAGACCCATGGAGGCAAGTCGGCTGGAGGCCGATGTATTGAATCTCGACGCAATTTGAGTGTTCCATCGTCATTAGAAGGCCCTGAACGTTACAATTGACTATCATTTTTGCGACGGATTCGAAAATCTAGACTTACAGGAGAACGACCATAAGGTGCCCGAGGCAGCAATAGACCCTTGGAGACAAGTCGGCTGGAAACCGATGTATTCATTCTTGACGCAATTTGAGTGTTCCATCGTCACTAGGAGACCCTGAACGTTACAATTAACAATCATTTTAGCGTCGGATTCGAAAATCTAGACTCACAGGAGAACGACCATAAGGTGCCCGAGGCAGCAATAGACCTTTGGAGACAAGTCGGCTGGAGGCCGATGTATTGAATCTCGACGCAATTTGAGTGTTCCATCGTCATTAGAAGGCCCTGAACGTTACAATTAACTATCATTTTTGCGTCGGATTCGAAAATCTAGACTCACAGGAGAACGACCATAAGGTGCCCGAGGCAGCAATAGACCCTTGGAGACAAGTCGGCTGGAGGCCGATGTATTGACTCTCGACGCAATTTGAGTGTTCCATCGTAATTAGGACGCCCTGAACGTTACAATTAACTATCATTTTATCGTCGGATTCGAAAATCTAGACTCACAGGAGAACGACCATAAGGTGCCCGAGGCATCAATAGACCCTTGGAGACAAGTCGGCTGGAGAACGATGTATAGAATCTCGACGCAATTTGAGAGTTCCATCGTCATTAGGAGGCCCTGAACGTTACAATTAGCTATCATTTTTGCGTCGGATTCGAAAATCTAGACTTACAAGAGAACGACCATAAGGTGCCCGAGGCAGCAATAGACCCTTGGAGACAAGTCAGCTGGAGGACGATGTATTGGATCGCGAAGCAATTTGAGTGTTCCATCGTCATTGAAAATGCCCTGAATGTTACAATTAACTATCAGTTTTTCGTCAGATTCGAAAATCTAGACTCACAGCAGACGGACCATTTGGTGCCTGAGGCAGCAATATCCCCTTGGAGAAAAATCGGCTGGTGGACGATGAATTGAATCTCGACGCAATTTGAGTCTTCTATCGTCATTAGGAGGCGCTGAACGTTACAATTCACTATCATTTTTGCGTCGGATACGAAAATCTAGACTTACAGGAGAAGGATCATATTGTGCCTGAGACAGCAATATCCCCTTGGAGACAAGTCGGCTGGAGGCCGATGTATTGAATCTCGACGCAATTTGAGTGTTCCATCGTCATTAGGAGGCCCTGAACGTTACAATTAACTATCAGTTTCGCGTCGGATTCGAAAATCTAGACTCACGGGAGAACGACCATTTGGTGCCCGAGGCAGCAATAGACCCTTGGAGACAAGTCGGCTGGAGGGCGATGTATTGAATCTTGTCGCAATTTGAGTGTTCCATCGTCATTAGGAGGCCCTGAACGTTACAATTAACTATCATTTTCTCGTCGGATTCGAAAATCTAGACTCACAGGAGAACGACCATAAGGTGCCCGAGGCAGCAACAGACCATAGGAGACATGTCGGCTGGAGCCCGATGTATTGAATCTCGACGCAATTTGAGTGTTCCATCGCAAATAGGAGGCCCTGAACGTTACAATTAACTATCATTTTTGCGTCGGATTCGAAAATCTAGACTCACAGGAGAACGACCATAAGGTGCCCGAGGCAGCAATAGACCCTTGGAGACAAGTCGGCTGGATGCCGATGTATTGATTCTTGACGCAATTTGAGTGTTCCATCGTCATTAGGAGGCCCTGAAAGTTTGAATTAACAATCATTTTAGCGTCGGATTCGAAAATCTAGACTCACAATAGAACGACTATAAGGTGCCCGAGGCAGCAATAGACCCTTGGAGACAAGTCGGCTGGAGGCCGATGTATTGAATCTCGACGCAATTTGAGTGTTCCATCGTCATTAGGAGGCCCTGAACGTTACAATTAACTATCAGTTTCGCGTCGGATTCATAAATCTAGAGTCACGGGAGAACGACCATTTGGTGCCCGAGGCAGCAATAGACCCTTGGAGACAAGTCGGCTGGAGGGCGATGTATTGAATCTCGTCGCAATTTGAGTGTTCCATCGTCATTAGGAGGCCCTGAACGTTACAATTAACTATCATTTTATCGTCGGATTCGAAAATCTAGACTCACAGGAGAACGACCATAAGGTGCCCGAGGCAGCAACAGACCATAGGAGACAAGTCGGCTGGAGGCCGATGTATTGAATCTCGACGCATTTTGAGTGTTCCATCGCAAATAGGAGGCCCTGAACGTTACAATTAACTATCATTTTTGCGTCGGATTCGAAAATCTAGACTCACAGGAGAACGACCATAAGGTGCCCGAGGCAGCAATAGACCCTTGGAGACAAAGTCGGCTGGATGCCGATGTATTGAATCTCGACGCAATTTGAGTGTTCCATCGGGATTAGGAGGCCCTGAACGATACAGTTAACTATCATTTTAGCGTCGGATTCGAAAATCTACTAACAGGAGAAGGATCATATGGTGCACGAGACTGCAATATCCCCTTGGATACAAGTTGACTGGAGGTCGATGTATTGACTCTCGACGCAGTTTTAGTGTTCCATCGTCTTTAGGAGTCCCTGAACGTTACAATTAACTATCATTTATGTGTCGGATTCGAAAATCTAGACTCACAGGAGAACGACCTTAAGGTGCCCGAGGCAGCAATAGACCCTTGGAGACAAGTCGGCTGGAAACCGATGTATTGATTCTTGACGCAATTTGAGTGTTCCATCGTCATTAGGAGGCCCTGAACGTTACAATTAACAATCATTTTATCGTCGGATTCGAAAATCTACTAACAGGAGAAGGATCATATGGTGCACGAGACTGCAATATCCCCTTGGATACAAGTTGACTGGAGGTCGATGTATTGACTCTCGACGCAATTTTAGTGTTCCATCGTCTTTAGGAGTCCCTGAACGTTACAATTAACTATCATTTTTGCGTCGGATTCGAAAATCTAGACTCACAGGAGAACGACCATAAGGTGCCCGAGGCAGCAATAGACCTTTGGAGACAAGTCGGCTGGAGGACGATGGATTGGATCGCGACGCAATTTGAGTGTTCCATCGTCATTAGGAGGCCCTGAATGTTACAATTAACTATCAGTTTTTCGTCGGATTCGAAAATCTAGACTCACAGCAGACGGACCATTTGGTGCCCGAGGCAGCAATATCCCCTTGGAGACAAATCGGCTGGAGGACGATGTATTGAATCTCGACGCAATTTGAGTCTTCTATCGTCATTAGGAGGCGCTGAACGTTACAATTCACTATCATTTTTGCGTCGGATTCGAAAATCTAGACTCACAGGAGTAGGATCACATTGTGCCCGAGACAGCTATATCCCCTTGGAGACAAGTCGGATGGAGGCCGATGTATTGAATCTCGACGCAATTTGAGTGTTTCATCATCATTAGGAGGCCCTGAACGTTACAATTAACTATCAGTTTCCCGTCGGATTCGAAAATCTAGACTCACGGGAGAACGACAATTTGGAGCCCGAGGCAGCAATAGACCCTTGGAGACAAGTCGGCTGGAGGACGATGTATTGAATCTCGTCGCAATTTGAGTGTTCCATCGTAATTAGGACGCCCTGATCGTTACAATTAACTATAATTTTATCGTCGGATTCGAAAATCTAGACTCACAGGAGAACGACCACAAGGTGCCCGAGGCAGCAATAGACCCTTGGAGACAAGTCGGCTGGAGGCCGATCTATTGAATCTCGACGCAATTTGAGTGTTCCATCGGCATTAGGAGGCCCTGAACGTTACAGTTAACTATCATTTTAGCGTCGGATTCGAAAATCTACTAACAGGAGAAGGATCATATGGTGCACGAGACTGTAATATCCCCTTGGATACAAGTTGACTGGAGGTCGATGTATTGACTCTCGACGCAATTTGAGTGTTCCATCGTCTTTAGGAGTCCCTGAACGTTACAATAAACTATCATTTATGCGTCGGATTCGAAAATCTAGACTCACAGGAGAACGACCATAAGGTGCCCGAGGCAGCAATAGACCCTTGGAGACAAGTCGGCTGGAAACTGATGTATTGATTCTTGACGCAATTTGAGTGTTCCATCGTCATTAGGAGGCCCTGAACGTTACAATTAACAATCATTTTAGCGTCGGATTCGAAAATCTAGATTCACAGGAGAACGACCATAAGGTGCCCGAGGCAGCAACAGACCCATGGAGGCAAGTCGGCTGGAGGCCGATGTATTGAATCTCGACGCAATTTGAGTGTTCCATCGTCATTAGAAGGCCCTGAACGTTACAATTAACTATCATTTTTGCGTCGGATTCGAAAATCTAGACTCACAGGAGAACGACCATAAGGTGCCCGAGGCAGCAATAGACCCTTGGAGACAAGTCGGCTGGAGGCCGATGTATTGACTCTCGACGCAATTTGAGTGTTCCATCGTAATTAGGACGCCCTGAACGTTACAATTAACTATCATTTTATCGTCGGATTCGAAAATCTAGACTCACAGGAGAACGACCATAAGGTGCCCGAGGCATCAATAGACCCTTGGAGACAAGTCGGCTGGAGAACGATGTATAGAATCTCGACGCAATTTGAGAGTTCCATCGTCATTAGGAGGCCCTGAACGTTACAATTAGCTATCATTTTTGCGTCGGATTCGAAAATCTAGACTTACAAGAGAACGACCATAAGGTGCCCGAGGCAGCAATAGACCCTTGGAGACAAGTCAGCTGGAGGACGATGTATTGGATCGCGAAGCAATTTGAGTGTTCCATCGTCATTGAAAATGCCCTGAATGTTACAATTAACTATCAGTTTTACGTCAGATTCGAAAATCTAGACTCACAGCAGACGGACCATTTGGTGCCTGAGGCAGCAATATCCCCTTGGAGAAAAATCGGCTGGAGGACGATGTATTGAATCTCGACGCAATTTGAGTCTTCTATCGTCATTAGGAGGCGCTGAACGTTACAATTCACTATCATTTTTGCGTCGGATACGAAAATCTAGACTTACAGGAGAAGGATCATATTGTGCCTGAGACAGCAATATCCCCTTGGAGACAAGTCGGCTGGAGGCCGATGTATTGAATCTCGACGCAATTTGAGTGTTCCATCGTCATTAGGAGGCCCTGAACGTTACAATTAACTATCAGTTTCGCGTCGGATTCGAAAATCTAGACTCACGGGAGAACGACCATTTGGTGCCCGAGGCAGCAATAGACCCTTGGAGACAAGTCGGCTGGAGGGCGATGTATTGAATCTTGTCGCAATTTGAGTGTTCCATCGTCATTAGGAGGCCCTGAACGTTACAATTAACTATCATTTTCTCGTCGGATTCGAAAATCTAGACTCACAGGAGAACGACCATAAGGTGCCCGAGGCAGCAACAGACCATAGGAGACAAGTCGGCTGGAGCCCGATGTATTGAATCTCGACGCAATTTGAGTGTTCCATCGCAAATAGGAGGCCCTGAACGTTACAATTAACTATCATTTTTGCGTCGGATTCGAAAATCTAGACTCACAGGAGAACGACCATAAGGTGCCCGAGGCAGCAATAGACCCTTGGAGACAAGTCGGCTGGATGCCGATGTATTGAATCTCGACGCAATTTGAGTGTTCCATCGGCAATAGGAGGCCCTGAACGATACAGTTAACTATCATTTTAGCGTCGGATTCGAAAATCTACTAACAGGAGAAGGATCATATGGTGCACGAGACTGCAATATCCCCTTGGATACAAGTTGACTGGAGGTCGATGTATTGACTCTCGACGCAATTTTAGTGTTCCATCGTCTTTAGGAGTCCCTGAACGTTACAATTAACTATCATTTATGTGTCGGATTCGAAAATCTAGACTCACAGGAGAACGACCATAAGGTGCCCGAGGCAGCAATTAGACCCTTGGAGACAAGTCGGCTGGAAACCGATGTATTGATTCTTGACGCAATTTGAGTGTTCCATCGTCATTAGGAGGCCCTGAACGTTTGAATTAACAATCATTTTAGCGTCGGATTCGAAAATCTAGGCTCACAATAGAACGACTATAAGGTGCCCGAGGCAGCAATAGACCCTTGGAGACAAGTCGGCTGGAGGCCGATGTATTGAATCTCGACGCAATTTGAGTGTTCCATCGTCATTAGAAGGCCCTGAACGTTAAAATTAACTATCATTTTTGCGTCGGATTCGAAAATCTAGACTCACAGGAGAACGACCATAAGGTGCCCGAGGCAGCAATAGACTCTTGGAGACAAGTTGACTGGAGGTCGATGTATTGACTCTCGACGCAATTTTAGTGTTCCATCGTCTTTAGGAGGCCCTGAATGTTACAATTCACTATCATTTTTGCGTCGGATTCGAAAATCTAGACTCACAGGAGAAGGATCACATTGTGCCCGAGACAGCTATATCGCCTTGGAGACACGTCGGCTGGAGGCCGATGTATTGAATCTCGACGCAATTTGAGTGTTTCATCATCATTAGTAGGCCCTGAACGTTACAATTAACTATCAGTTTCGCGTCGGATTCGAAAATCTAGACTCACGGGAGAACGACCATTTGGAGCCCGAGGCAGCAATAGACCCTTGGAGACAAGTCGGCTACAGGACGATGTATTGAATCTCGTCGCAATTTGAGTGTTCCATCGTAATTAGGACGCCCTGAACGTTACAATTAACTGTAATTTTATCGTCGGATTCGAAAATCTGGGCTCACAGGAGAACGACCATAAGGTGCCAGAGGCAGCAATAGACCCTTGGAGACAAGTCGGCTGGAGGCCGATGTATTGAATCTCGACGCAATTTGAGTGTTCCATCGGCATTAGGAGGCCCTGAACGTTACAGTTAACTATCATTTTAGCGTCGGATTCGAAAATCTACTAACAGGAGAAGGATCATATGGTGCACGAGACTGTAATATCCCCTTGGATACAAGTTGACTGGAAGTCGATGTATTGACTCTCGACGCAATTTGAGTGTTCCATCGTCTTTAGGAGTCCCTGAACGTTACAATAAACTATCATTTATGCGTCGGATTCGAAAATCTAGACTCACAGGAGAACGACCATAAGGTGCCCGAGGCAGCAATAGACCCTTGGAGACAAGTCGGCTGGAAACCGATGTATTGATTCTTGACGCAATTTGAGTGTTCCATCGTCATTAGGAGGCCCTGAACGTTACAATTAACAATCATTTTAGCGTCGGATTCGAAAATCTAGACTCACAGGAGAACGACCATAAGGTGCCCGAGGAAGCAATAGACCCATGGAGGCAAGTCGGCTGGAGGCCGATGTATTGAATCTCGACGCAATTTGAGTGTTCCATCGTCATTAGAAGGCCCTGAACGTTACAATTGACTATCATTTTTGCGACGGATTCGAAAATCTAGACTTACAGGAGAACGACCATAAGGTGCCCGAGGCAGCAATAGACCCTTGGAGACAAGTCGGCTGGAGGCCGATGTATTGACTCTCGACGCAATTTGAGTGTTCCATCGTAATTAGGACGCCCTGAACGTTACGATTAACTATCATTTTATCGTCGGATTCGAAAATCTAGACTCACAGGAGAACGACCATAAGGTGCCCGAGGCAGCAATAGACCCTTGGACACAAGTAGGCTGGAGGCCGAAGTATTGAATCTCGACGCAATTTCAGTGTTCCATCGGCATTAGGAGGCCCTGAACGTTACAGTTAAGTATCATTTTAGCGTCGGATTCGAAAATCTACTAACAGGAGAAGGATCATATGGTGCACGAGACTGTAATATCCCCTTGGATACAAGTTTACTGGAGGTCGATGTATTGACTCTCGACGCAATTTGAGTGTTCCATCGTCTTTAGGAGTCCCTGAACGTTACAATAAACTATCATTTATGCGTCGGATTCGAAAATCTAGACTCACAGGAGAACGACCATAAGGTGCCCGAGGCAGCAATAGACCCTTGGAGACAAGTCGGCTTGAAACCGATGTATTGATTCTTGACGCAATTTGAGTGTTCCATCGTCATTAGGAGGCCCTGAACGTTACAATTAACAATCATTTTAGCGTCGGATTCGAAAATCTAGACTCACAGGAGAACGACCATAAGGTGCCCGAAGCAGCAATAGACCCATGGAGGCAAGTCGGCTGGAGGCCGATGTATTGAATCTCAACGCAATTTGAGTGTTCCATCGTCATTAGAAGGCCCTGAACGTTACAATTGACTATCATTTTTGCGACGGATTCGAAAATCTAGACTTACAGGAGAACGACCATAAGGTGCCCGAGGCAGCAATAGACCCTTGGAGACAAGTCGGCTGGAAACCGATGTATTGATTCTTGACGCAATTTGAGTGTTCCATCGTCATTAGGAGGCCCTGAACGTTACAATTAACAATCATTTTAGCGTCGGATTCGAAAATCTAGACTCACAGGAGAACGACCATAAGGTGCCCGAGGCAGCAATAGACCCTTGGAGACAAGTCGGCTGGAGGACGATGTATTGAATCTCGACGCAATTTGAGTCTTCTATCGTCATTAGGAGGCGCTGGACGTTACAATTCACTATCATTTTTGCGTCGGATTCAAAGATCTAGACTCACAGGAGAAGGATCATATTGTGCCCGAGACAGCAATATCCCCTTGGAGACAAGTCGGCTGGAGGCCGATGTATTGAATCTCGACGCAATTTGAGTGTTCCATCATCATTAGGAGGCCCTGAACGTTACAATTAACTATCAGTTTCGCGTCGGATTCGAAAATCTAGACTCACGGGAGAACGACCATTTGGTGCCCGAGGCAGCAATAGACCCTTGGAGACAAGTCGGCTGGAGGACGATGTATTGAATCTCGTCGCAATTTGAGTGTTCCATCGTAATTAGGAGGCCCTGAACGTTACAATTAACTATCATTTTATCGTCGGATTCGAAAATCTAGACTCACAGGAGAACGACCATAAGGTGCCCGAGGCAGCAGTAGACCCTTGGAGACAAGTCGGCTGGATGCCGATGTATTGAATCTCGACGCAATTTGAGTGTTCCATCGGGGTTAGGAGGCCCTGAACGATACAGTTAACTATCATTTTAGCGTCGGATTCGAAAATCTACTAACAGGAGAAGGATCATATGGTGCACGAGACTGCAATATCCCCTTGGATACAAGTTGACTGGAGGTCGATGTATTGACTCCCGACGCAATTTTAGTGTTCCATCGTCTTTAGGAGGCCCTGAACGTTACAATAAACTATCATTTATGCGTCGGATTCGAAAATCTAGACTCACAGGAGAACGACCATAAGGTGCCCGAGGCAGCAATAGACCCTTGGAGACAAGTCGGCTGGAAACCGATGTATTGATTCTTGACGCAATTTGAGTGTTCCTACGTCATTAGGACACCCTGAACGTTACAATTAACAATCATTTTAGCGTCGGATTCGAAAATCTAGACTCACAGGAGAACGACCATAAGGTGCCCGAGGAAGCAATAGACCCATGGAGGCAAGTCGGCTGGAGGCCGATGTATTGAATCTCGACGCAATTTGAGTGTTCCATCGTCATTAGAAGGCCCTGAACGTTACAATTGACTATCATTTTTGCGACGGATTCGAAAATCTAGACTTACAGGAGAGCGACCATAAGGTGCCCGAGGCAGCAATAGACCCTTGGAGGCAAGTCGGCTGGAAACCGATGTATTGATTCTTGACGCAATTTGAGTGTTCCATCGTCATTAGGAGGCCCTGAACGTTACAATTAACAATCATTTTAGCGTCGGATTCGAAAATCTAGACTCACAGGAAAACGACCATAAGGTGCCCGAGGCAGCAACAGACCCTTGGAGACAAGTCGGCTGGAGGCCGATGTATTGAATCTCGACGCAATTTGAGTGTTCCATCGTCATTAGAAGGCCCTGAACGTTACAATTAACTATCATTTTTGCATCGGATTCGAAAATCTAGACTCACAGGAGATCGACCATTAGGTGCCCGAGGCAGCAATAGACCCTTGGAGACAAGTCGGCTGGAGGCCGATGTATAGACTCTCGACGCAATTTGAGTGTTCCATCGTAATTAGGACGCCCTGAACGTTACGATTAACTATCATTTTATCGTCGGATTCGATATATAGACTCACAGGAGAACGACCATAAGGTGCCCGAGGCAGCAATAGACCCTTGGAGACAAGTCGGCTGGAGTCCGATGTATTGAATCTCGACGCAATTTGAGTGTTCCATCGTCATTAGGAGGCCCTGAACTTTACAATTAACTATCAGTTTCGCGTCGGATTCGAAAATCTAGACTCACAGGATAACGACCATAAGGTGCCCGAGCCAGCAATAGACCCTTGTAGACAAGTCGGCTGGAGGAAGATGTATTGACTCTCGACGCAATTTGAGTGTTCCATCGTCATTAAGAGGCCCCGAGCATTACATTTAACTATCAGTTTTGCGTCGGATTCTAAAATGTTGACACACAGGGGAACGACCATTCGGTGCCCGAGGCAGCAATAGACCCTTGGAGACAAATCGTGTGAATGCCGATGTATTGAATCTCGAGGCAATTTGAGTGTTCCATCGTCATTAGGAAGCCCTGAACGTTACAATTAACAATCAGTTTCGCGTCGGATTCGAAAATCTAGACTCACATGAGAGCGAACATAAGAGCCCGGAGGCAGTAATATCCCCATGGAGACAAGTCGGCTGGAGGACGATGTATTGAATCTCGACGCAATTTGAGTGTCCCATCGTCATTAGGAGGCCCTAAACGTTACAATTAACTATCATTTTTGCGTCGGATTCGATAATCTAAACTCACAGGAGAACGACCATAAGGTGCCCGAGGCAGCAACAGAACCTTGGAGACAAGTCGGCTGGAGGCCGATGTATTGAATCTCGACGCAATTTGAGTGTTCCATCGTCATTAGGAGGCCCTAATCTTTACAATTGACTATCATTTTTGCGTCGGATTCGAAAATCTAGACTCACAGGAGAACGACCATAAGGTGCCCGAGGCAGCATTAGACCCTTGGAGACAAGTCGGCTGAAGGTCGATGTATTGAATCTCGACTCAATTTGAGTGTTCCATCGTCATTAGGTGGCCCTGAACGTTACAATTAACAATCAGTTTTGCGTCGGGTACGAAAATCTAGACTCACAGCAGAACGATCACAAGGTGCCCGTAGCAGCTATTGACCCTTGGAGACCAGTCCGCTGGAGGACGATGTATTGAATCGCGACGCAATTTGAGTGCTCCATCGTCATTTGGAGGCCCTGAACCTTACAATTAACAATCAGTTTCGCGTCGGATTCAAAAATCCAGACTCACAGGAGACGGACCATTTGGTTCCCGAGGCAGCAATATCCCCTTGGAGACAAATCAGCTGGAGGACGATGTATTGCATCTCGACGCAATTTGAGAGTTCTATCGTCATCAGGAGGCGCTGAACGTTACTATTCACTATCATTTTTGCGTCGGATTCGAAAATCTAGGCTCACAGGAGAAGGATTATATGGTGCCCGAGACAGAAATATCCCCTTGGAGACAAGTCCGCTGGAGGCCGATGTATTGAATCTCGACGCAATTTGAGTGTTCCATCGTCATTAGGAGGCCCTGAACCTTACAATTAACTATCAGTTTCGCGTCGGATTCGAAAATCTAGACTCACAGGAGACGGACCACATGGAGCCCGAGGCAGCAATATCCCCTTGTAGACAAGTCGGCTGGAGGAAAATGTATTGACTCTCGACGCAATTTGAGTGTTCCATCGTCATTAAGAGGCCCTGAGCATTACATTTAACTATCAGTTTTGCGTCGGATTCTAAAATGTTGACTCACAGGGGAACGACCATAAGGTGCCCGAGGCAGCAACAGACCCTTGCAGACAAGTCGGCTGGAGGCCGCTGTATTGAATCTCGACGCAATTTGAGTGTTCCATCGTCATTACAAGGCCCTGAACGTAACAATTAACTATCATTTTTGCGTCGGATTCGAAACTCTAGACTCACAGGAGAACGACCATAAGGTGCCCAAGGCAGCAATAGACCCTTGGAGACAAGTCGGCTGGAGGTCGATGTATTGAATCTCTACGCAATTTGAGTGTTCCATCGCCAATAGGAGGCCCTGAACGTTACAATTAACTATGAGTTATGCGTCGGATTCGGAAACGTAGAATCACCGGAGACGGACCATGTGGTGCCCGAGGCAGCGATATCCCCTTGGAGACAAGTCGGCTGGAGGCCGATGTATTGAATGTCGACGCAATTTGAGTGTTCCATTGTCATTAGAAGGCCCTGAACGTTACAATTAACTATCATTTTTGCGTCGGATTCGAAAATCTAGACTCACAGGAGAACGACCATAAGGTGCCCGAGGCAGCAATAGACCCTTGGAGACAAGTCGGGTGGAGGACGATGTATTGAATCTCGACGCAATTTGAGAGTTCTATCGTCATCAGGAGGCCCTGAACGTTACTATTCTCTATCATTTCTGCGTCGGATTCGAAAATCTAGACTCACAAGAGAAGGATCATATGATGCCCGAGGCAGCGATATCCCCTTGGAGACAAGTCCGCTGGAGGCCGATGTATTGAATCTCGACGCAATTTGAGTGATCCATCGTCATTAGGAGGCCCTGAACCTTACAATTAACTATCAGTTTCGCGTCGGATTCGAAAATCTAGACTCACAGGAGACGGACCACATGGAGCCCGAGGCAGCAATATCCCCTTGTAGACAAGTCGGCTGGAGGAAGATGTATTGACTCTCGACGCAATTTGAGTGTTCCATCGTCATTAAGAGGCCCCGAGCATTAAATTTAACTATCAGTTTTGCGTCGGATTCTAAAATGTTGACTCACAGGGGAACGACCATACGGTGCCCGAGGCAGCAATAGACCCTTGGAGACAAATAGTGTGAATGCCGATGTATTGAATCTCGAGGCAATTTGAGTGTTCCATCGTCATTAGGAAGCCCTGAACGTTACAATTAACAATCAGTTTCGCGTCGGATTCGAAAATCTAGACTCACATGAGAGCGAACATAAGAGGCCGGAGGCAGTAATATCCCCATGGAGACAAGTCGGCTGGAGGACGATGTATTGAATCTCGACGCAATTTGAGTGTCCCATCGTCATTAGGAGGCCCTAAACGTTACAATTAACTATCATTTTTGCGTCGGATTCGATAATCTAAACTCACAGGAGAACGACCATAAGGTGCCCGAGGCAGCAATAGACCCTTGGAGACAAGTCGGCTGGAGGACGATGTATTGGATCGCGACGCAATTTGAGTGTTCCATCGTCATTAGGAGGCCCTGAATATTACAATTAACTATCAGTTTTTCCTCGGATTCGAAAATCTAGACTCACAGCAGACGGACCATTTGGTGCCCGAGGCAGCAATATCCCCTTGGAGACAAATCGGCTGGAGCACGATGTATTGAATCTCGACGCAATTTGAGTCTTCTATCGTCATTAGGAGGCGCTGAACGTTACAATTCACTATCATGTTTGCGTCGGAATCGAAAATCTAGACTCACAGGAGAAGGATCATATTGTGCCCGAGACAGCAATATTCCCTTGGAGCCAAGTCGGCTGGAGGCCGATGTATTGAATCTCGACGAAATTTGAGTGTTCCATCGTCATTAGGAGGCCCTGAACGTTACAATTAACTATCAGTTTCGCGTCGGATTCGAAAATCTAGACTCACAGCAGAACCATCACAAGGTGCCCGTGGCAGCTATTGACCCTTGGAGACAAGTCGGTTGGAGGACGATGTATTGGATCGCGACGCAAAATGAGTGTTCCATCGTCATTAGGAGGCCCTGAACGTTACAGTTAACTATCATTTTAGCGTCGGATTCGAAAATCTACTAACAGGAGAAGGATCATATGGTGCACGAGACTGCAATATCCTCTTGGATACAAGTCGACTGGAGGTCGATGTATTGACTCTCGACGCAATTTGAGTGTTCCATCACCAATAGGAGGCCCTGAACGTTACAATTAACTATCAGTTTCGCGTCGGATTCGAAAATCTAGACTCACAGCAGAACCATCACAAGGTGCCCGTGGCAGCTATTGACCCTTGGAGACAAGTCGGTTGGAGGACGATGTATTGGATCGCGACGCAAAATGAGTGTTCCATCGTCATTAGGAGACCCTGAATGTTACAATTAACTATAAGTTTTTCGTCGGATTCGAAAATCTAGACTTACAAGAGAACGACCATAAGGTGCCCGAGGCAGCATTAGACCCTTGGAGACAAGTCGGCTGGAGGACGATGTATTGGATCGCGACGCAATTTGAGTGTTCCATCGTCATTAGGAGGCCCTGAATGTTACAATTAACTATCAGTTTTTCGTCGGATTCGAAAATCTAGACTCACAGCAGACGGACCATTTGGTGCCCGAGGCAGCAATATCCCTTTGGAGACAAATCGGCTGGAGGACGATGTATTGAATCTCGGCGCAATTTGAGTCTTCTATCGTCATTAGGAGGCGCTGAACGTTACAATTCACTATCATTTTTGCGTCGGATTCGAAAATCTAGACTCACAGGAGAAGGATCATATTGTGCCTGAGACAGCAATATCCCCTTGGAGCCAAGTCGGCTGGAGGCCGATGTATTGAATCTCGACGCACTTTGAGTGTTCCATCGTCATTAGGAGGCCCTGAACGTCACAGTTAACTATCATTCTAGCGTCGGATTCGAAAATCTACTAACAGGAGAAAGATCATATGGTGCACGAGACTGCAATATCCTCTTGGATACAAGTCGACTGGAGGTCGATGTATTGACTCTCGACGCAATTTCAGTGTTCCATCGCCAATAGGAGGCCCTGAACGATACAATTAATTATCATTTTTGCGTCGGATTCGAAAATCTAGACTCGCAGGAGAACGACCATAAGGTGCCCGAGGCAGCAATAGACCCTTGGAGACAAACCGGCAGGAGGCCGGTGTATTAAATCTCGACGCAATTTGAGTGTTCCATCGTCATTAGGAGGCCCTGAACGTTACAATTAACAATCATTTTACCGTCGGATTCGAAAATCTACTCACAGGAGAAGTTCATACTGTAGTCGAGACAGCAATATCCCCTTGGAGACAAGTCCGCTGGAGGCCGATGTATTGAATCTCGACGCAATTTGAGTGTTCCACCGTCATTAGGAGGCCCTGAACCTTACAATTAACTACCAGTGTCGCGTCGGATTCGAAAATCTAAACTCACAGGAGAACGACCATAAGGTGCCCGAGGCAGCAACTGACCCTTGGAGACAAATCAGCTAGAGGACGATGTATTGAATCTCGACGCAATTTGAGAGTTCTATCGTCATCAGGAGGCGCTGAACGTTACTATTCACTATCATTTTTCGTCGGATTCAAAAATCCAGACTCACAGGAGACGGACCATTTGGTGCCCGAGGCAGCAATATCCCCATGGAGACAAATCAGCTGGATGACGATTGTTTGAATCTCGACGCAATTTGAGAGTTCTATCGTCATCAGGTGGCGCTGAACGTTACTATTCACTATCATTTTTGCGTCGGATTCGAAAATCTAGACTCACAGGAGAAGGATCATATGGTGCCCGAGACAGAAATATCCCCTTGTAGACAAGTCGGCTGGAGGAAGATGTATTGACTCTCGACGCAATTTGAGTGTTCCATCGTCATTAAGAGGCCCTGAGCATTACATTTAACTATCAGTTTTGCGTCGGATTCTAAAATGTTGACTCACAGGGGAACGACCATACGGTGCCCGAATCAGCAATAGACCCCTGGAGACAAATCGGCTGAATGCCGATGTATTGAATCTCGAGGCAATTTGAGTGTTCCATCGTAATTAGGAAGCCCTGAACGTTACAATTAACAATCAGTTTCGCGTCGGATTCGAAAATCTAGACTCACATGAGAGCGAACATAAGAGGACGGAGGCAGTAATATCCCCATGGAGACAAGTCTGCTGGAGGACGATGTATTGAATCTCGACGCAATTTGAGTGGTCCATCGTCATTAGGAGGCCCTAAACGTTACAATTAACTATCATTTTTGCGTCGGATTCGATAATCTAAACTCACAGGAGAACGACCATAAGGTGCCCGAGGCAGCAACAGACGCTTGGAGACAAGTCGGCTGGAGGCCGATGTATTGAATCTTGACGCAATTTGAGTGTTCCATCGTCATTACAAGGCCCTGAACGTAACAATTAACTATCAATTTTGCGTCGGATTCGAAAATCTAGACTCACGGGAGAACGAACATAAGGTGCCCGAGGCAGTAATAGACCCTTGGAGACAAGTCGGCTGGTGGTCGATGTATTGAATCTCGACGCAATTTGAGTGTTCCATCGCCAATAGGAGGCCCTGAACGCTACAATTAACTATGAGTTTTGCGTCGGATTCGGAAACGTAGAATCACCGGAGACGGACCATGTTGTGAGCGAGGCAGCGATAGACCCTTGGAGACAAGTCGGCTGGAGGTCGATGTATTGATTCTCGACTCAATTTGAGTGTTCCATCGTCATTAGAAGGCCCAGATCGTTACAATTAATTATCATTTTTGCGTCGGACTCGAAAATCTAGACTCACAGGAGAACGAACATAAGGTGCCCGAGGCAGCAATAGACACTTGGAGACAAGTCGGCTGGAGGTCGATCTATTGATTCTCGACGCAATTTGAGTGTTCCATCGTCATTCGAAGGTCCTGATCGTTACAATTAACTATCATTTTTGCGTCGGATTCGAAAATCTAGACTCACAGGAGAACCACAATTAGGTGCCAGAGGCAGCAATAGACCCTTGGAGACAAGTCGGCTGGAGGACGATGTATTGAATCTCGACGCAATTTGAGAGTTCCATCGTCATTAGGAGGCCCTGAACGTTACAATCAACTATAATTTTTGCGTCGGATTCGAAAATCTAGACTTACAAGAGAACGACCATAAGGTGCCCGAAGCAGCATTAGACCCTTGGAGACAAGTCGGCTGGAGGACGATGTATTGAATCTCGACGCAATTTGAGTGTTCCATCGTCATTAGGAGGCCCGGAACGTTACAGTTAACTATCATTTTAGCGTCGGATTCGAAAATCTACTAACAGGAGAAGGATCATACGGTGCACGAGACTGCAATATCCCCTTGGATACAAGTCGACTGGAGGTCGATGTATTGAATCTCGACGCAATTTGAGTGTTCCATCGCCAATAGGAGGCCCTGAACGTTACAATTTACTATCATTTTTGCGTCGGATTCGAAAATCTAGACTCACAGGGGAACGACCATAAGGTGCCCGAGGTAGCAATAGTCCTTTGGAGACAAGTCGGCTGGAGGCCGATGTATTGAATCTCGACGCAATTTGAGTGTTCCATCGTCATTAGGAGGCCCTGAACGTTACAATTAACAATCATTTTAGCTTCGGATTCGAAAATCTACTCACAGGAGAAGTTCATACGGTGCTCGAGACAGCAATATCCCCTTGGAGACAAGTCCGCTGGAGGCCGATGTACTGAAACTCGACGCAATTTGAGTGTTCCATCGTCATTAGGAGGCCCTGAACCTTACAATTAACTATCAGTTTCGCATCGGATTCAAAAATCTAAACTCACAGGAGAACGACCATAACGTGCCCGAGGCAGCAATAGACCCTTGGAGACAAGTCTTCTGGAGGACGATGTATTGAATCTCGACGCAATTTGAGTGTTCCATCGGCATTAGGAGGCCCTGAACGTTACAGTTAATTATCATTTTAGCGTCGGATTCGATAATCTACTAACAGGAGAAGGATCATATGGTGCACGAGACTGCAATATCCCCTTGGATACAAGTCGACTGGAGGTCGATGTATTGACTCTCGACGCAATTTGAGTGTTCCATCGTCATTAAAAGGCCCTGAACGTTACAATTAACTATCATTTTTGCAACGGATTCGAAAATCTAGACTCACAGGAGAACGAACATAAGGTGCCCGAGGCAGCAATAGACCCTTGGAGACAAGTCGGCTGGAGGACGATGTATTGAATCTCGACGCAATTTGAGAGTTCCATCGTCATTAGGAGGCCCTGAATGTTACAAATAACTATCAGTTTTTCGTCGGATTCGAAAATCTAGACTCACAGCAGACGGACCATTTGGTGCCCGAGGCAGCAATATCCCCTTGGAGAGAAATCGGCTGGAGGACGATGTATTGAATCTCGACGCAATTTGAGTGTTCCATCGTCATTAGGAGGCCCGGAACGTTACAGTTAACTATCATTTTAGCGTCGGATTCGAAAATCTACTAACAGGAGAAGGATCATACGGTGCACGAGACTGCAATATCCCCTTGGATACAAGTCGACTGGAGGTCGATGTATTGAATCTCGACGCAATTTGAGAGTTCCATCGTCATTAGGAGGCCCTGAACGTTACAATCAACTATAATTTTTGCGTCGGATTCGAAAATCTAGACTTACAAGAGAACGACCATAAGGTGCCCGAAGCAGCATTAGACCCTTGGAGACAAGTCGGCTGGAGGCCGATGTACTGAAACTCGACGCAATTTGAGTCTACTATCGTCATTAGGAGGCGCTGAACGTTACAATTCACTATCATTTTTGCGTCGGATTCGAAAATCTAGACTCACAGGAGAAGGATCATATTGTGCCCGAGACAGCAATATCCCCTTGGAGCCAAGTCGGCTGGAGGCCGATGTATTGAATCTCGACGCAATTTGAGTGTTCCATCGTCATTAGGAGGCCCTGAACGTTACAGTTAACTATCATTTTAGCGTCGGATTCGAAAATCTACTAACAGGAGAAGGATCATACGGTGCACGAGACTGCAATATCCCCTTGGATACAAATCGACTGGAGGTCGATGTATTGAATCACGACGCAATTTGAGTGTTCCATCGCCAATAGGAGGCCCTGAACGTTACAATTAACTATCATTTTTGCGTCGGATTCGAAAATCTAGACTCACAGGGGAACGACCATAAGGTGCCCGAGGCAGCAATAGTCCCTTGGAGACAAGTCGGCTGGAGGCCGATGTATTGAATCTCGACGCAATTTGTGTGTTCCATCGTCATTAGGAGGCCCTGAACGTTACAATTAACAATAATTTTAGCGTCGGATTCGAAAATCTACTCACAGGAGAAGTTCATACGGTGCTCGAGACAGCAAAATCCCCTTGGAGACAAGTCCGCTGGAGGCCGATGTATTCAATCTCGACGCAATTTGAGTGTTCCATGGTCATTAGGAGGCCCTGAACCTTACAATTAACTATCAGTTTCGCGTCGGATTCGAAAATCTAAACTCACAGGAGAACGACCATAAGGTGCCCGAGGCAGCAATAGACCCTTGGAGACAAGTCGGCTGGAGGCCTATGTATTGAATCTCGACGCAATTTGAGTGTTCCATCGGCATTAGGAGGCCCTGAACGTTACAGTTAACTATCATTTTAGCGTCGGATTCGATAATCTACTAACAGGAGAAGGATCATATGGTGCACGAGACTGCATTATCCCCTTGGATACAAGTCGACTGGAGGTCGATGTATTGACTCTCGACGCAATTTGAGTGTTCCATTGTCATTAGAAGGCCCTGAACGTTACAATTAACTATCATTTTTGCGACGGATTCGAAAATCTTGACTTACAAGAGAACGACCATAAGGTGCCCGAGGCAGCATTAGACCCTTGGAGACAAGTCGGCTGGAGGTCGATGTATTGACTCTCGACGCAATTTGAGTGTTCCATCGTCATTAGGAGGCCCTGAATGTTACAATTAACTATCAGTTTTTCGTCGGATTCGAAAATCTAGACTCACAGCAGACGGACCATTTGGTGCCCGAGGCAACAATATCCCCTTGGAGACAAATCGGCTGGAGGACGATGTATTGAATCTCGACGTAATTTGAGTCTTCTATCGTCATTAGGAGGCGCTGAACGTTACAATTCACTATCATTTTTGCGTCGGATTTGAGAATCTAGACTCACAGGAGAAGGATCATATTGTGCCCGAGACAGCAATATCCCCTTGGAGACAAGTCGGCTGGAGGACGATGTATTGAATCTCGACGCAATTTGAGTGTTCCATCGGCATTAGGAGGCCCTGAACGATACAGTTAACTATCATTTTAGCGTCGGATTCGAAAATCTACTAACAGGAGAAGGATCATATGGTGCACGAGACTGCAATATCCCCTTGGATACAAGTCGACTGGAGGTCGATGTATTGACTCTCGACGCAATTTGAGTGTTCCATCGTCTTTAGGAGTCCCTGAACGTTACAATTAACTATCATTTATGCGTCGGATTCGAAAATCTACTCACAGGAGAAGTTCATACGGTGCTCGAGGCAGCAATAGACCCTTGGAGACAAGTCGGCTGGAAACCGATGTATTGATTCTTGACGCAATTTGAGTGTTCCATCGTCATTAGGAGGCCCTGAACGTTACAATTAACAATCATTTTAGCGTCGGATTCGAAAATCTACTCACAGAAGTTCATACGGTGCTCGAGACAGCATTATCCCCTTGGAGACAAGTCCGCTGGAGGCCGATGTATTGAATCTCGACGCAATTTGAGTGTTCCATCTTCATTAGGAGGCCCTGACCTTACAATTAACTATCAGTTTCGCGTCGGATTCGAAAATCTAAACTCACAGGAGAACGACCATAAGGTGCCCGAGGCAGCAACAGACCCTTGGAGACAAATCAGCTGGAGGACGATGTATTGAATCTCGACGCAATTTGAGAGTTCTATCGTCATCAGGAGGCGCTGAACGTTACTATTTACTATCATTTTTGCGTCGGATTCGAAAATCTAGACTCACAGGAGAAGGATCATATGGTGCCCGAGACAGCAATATACCCTTGGAGACAAGTCCGCTGGAGGCCGATGTATTGAATCTCGACGCAATTTGAGTGTTCCATCGTCATTAGGAGGCCCTGAACCTTACAATTAACAATCAGTTTCGCGTCGGATTCGAAAATCTAAACTCACAGGAGAACGACCATCAGGTGCCCGAGGCAGCAACAGACCCTCGGAGACAAGTCGTCTGGAGGCCGATGTATTGTATCTCGACGCAATTAGAGTGTTCCATCGTCATTACAAGGCCCTGAACGTTACAATTAACTATCAGTTTTGCGTCGGATTCGAAAATCTAGACTCACAGGAGAACGACCATAAGGTGCCCGAGGCAGCAATAGACCCTTGGAGACAAGTCGGCTGGAGGCCGATGTATTGAATCTCGACGCAATTTGAGTGTTCCATCGTCATTAGGAGGCCCTAAACGTTACAATTAACTATCAATTATGCGTCGGATTCGAAAATCTAGACTCACAGGAGAACGACCATTTGGTGTCCGAGGCAGCAATAGACCCTTGGAGACAAGTCGGCTGGAGGACGATGTATTGAATCTCGTCGCAGTTTGAGTGTTCCATCGTCATTAGGAGGCCCTGAACGTTACAATTAACTATCATTTTATCGTCGGATTCGAAAATCTACTAACAGGAGAAGGATCATATGGTGCACGAGACTGCAATATCCCCCTGGATCCAAGTCGACTGGAGGTCGATGTATTGACTCTCGACGCAATTTGAGTGTTCCATCGTCTTTAGGAGTCCCTGAACGTTACAATTAACTATCATTTATGCGTCGGATTCGGAAATCTACTCACAGGAGAAGTTCATAAGGTGCTCGAGGCAGCAATAGACCCTTGGAGACAAGTCGGCTGGAAACCGATGTATTGATTCTTGACGCAATTTGAGTGTTCCATCGTCATTAGGAGGCCCTGAACGTTACAGTTAACAATCATTTTAGCGTCGGATTCGAAAACTACTCACAAGAGAAGTTCATATGGTGCTCGAGGCAGCAATAGATCCTTGGAGACGAGTCGGCTGGAAACCGATGTATTAATTCTTGACGCAATTTGAGTGTTCCATCGGCATTAGGAGGCCCTGAACGTTACAATTAACTATCATTTTTGTGTCAGATTCGAAAATCTAGACTCACAGGAGAAGGATCATATGGTGCCCGAGACAGCAATATCCCCTTGGAGACAAGTCCGCTGGAGGCCAATGTATTGAATCTCGACGCAATTTGAGTGTTCCATCTTCATTATGAGGCCCTGACCTTACAATTAACTATCAGTTTCGCGTCGGATTCGAAAATCTAAACTCACAGGAGAACGACCATAAGGTGCCCGAGGATGCAACAGACCCTTGGAGACAAATCAGCTGGAGGACGATGTATTGAATCTCGACCCAATTTGAGAGTTCTATCGTCATCAGGAGGCGCAGAACGTTACTATTCACTATCATTTTTGCGTCGGATTCGAAAATCTAGACTCACACGAGAAGGATCATATGGTGCCCGAGACAGCAATATCCCCTTGGAGACAAGTCCGCTGGAGGCCAATGTATTGAATCTCGACGCAATTTGAGTGTTCCATCTTCATTATGAGGCCCTGACCTTACAATTAACTATCAGTTTCGCGTCGGATTCGAAAATCTAAACTCACAGGAGAACGACCATAAGGTGCCCGAGGCAGCAACAGACCCTTGGAGACAAGTCGGCTGGAGGCCGATGTATTGTATCTCGACGCAATTTGAGTGTTCCATCGTCATTACAAGGCCCTGAACGTTACAATTAACTATCAGTTTTGCGTCGGATTCGAAAATCTAGACTCACAGGAGAACGACCATAAGGTGCCCGAGCCAGCAATAGACCCTTGGAGACAAGTCGGCTGGAGGACGATGTATTGAATCTCGACGCAATTTGAGAGTTCCATCGTCATTAGGAGGCCCTGAACGTTACAATTAACTATCATTTTATCGTCGGATTCGAAAATCTAGACTCACAGGAGAAAGACCATAAGGTGCCCGAGGCAGCAACAGACCATAGGAGACAAGACGGCTGGAGGCCGATGTATTGAATCTCGACGCAATTTGAGTGTTCCATCGTCATTAGGAGGCCCTAAACGTTACAATTAACTATCATTTATGCGTCGGATTCGAAAATCTAGACTCACAGGAGAACGACCATTTGGTGTCCGAGGCAGCAATAGACCCTTGGAGGCAAGTCGGCTGGAGGACGATGTATTGAATCTCGTCGCAATTTGAGTGTTCCATCGTCATTAGGAGGCCCTGAACGTTACAATTAACTGTCATTTTATCGTCGGATTCGAAAATCTACTAACAGGAGAAGGATCATATGGTGCACGAGACTGCAATATCCCCTTGGATCCAAGTCGACTGGAGGTCGATGTATTGACTCTCGACGCAATTTGAGTGTTCCATCGTTATTAGGAGGCCCTGAACCTTACAATTAACTATCAGTTTCGCGTCGGATTCGAAAATCTAAACTCACAGGAGAACGATCATAAGGTGCCCGAGGCAGCAACAGACCCTTGGAGACAAGTCGGCTGGAAACCGATGTATTGATTCTTGACGCCATTTGAGTGTTCCATCGTCATAAGGGGGCCCTGAACGTTACAATTAACAATCATTTTAGCGTCGGATTCGAAAATCTACTCACAGGAGAAGTTCATATGGTGCTCGAGGCAGCAATAGATCCTTGGAGACGAGTCGGCTGGAAACCGATGTATTGATTCTTGACGCAATTTGAGTGTTCCATCGGCATTAGGAGGCCCTGAACGTTACAATTAACTATCATTTTTGCTCGGATTGGAAAATCTAGACTCACAGGAGAAGGATCATATGGTGCCCGAGATAGCAATATCCCCTTGGAGACAAGTCCGCTGGAGGCCGATGTATTGAATCTCGACGCAATTTGGGTGTTCCATCGTTATTAGGAGGCCCTGAACCTTACAATTAACTATCAGTTTCGCGTCGGATTCGAAAATCTAAACTCACAGGAGAACGATCATAAGGTGCCCGAGGCAGCAACAGACCCTTGGAGACAAGTCGGCTGGAGGCCGATGTATTGAATCTCGACGCAATTTGAGTGTTCCATCGGCATTAGGAGGCCCTGAACGTTACAATTAACTATCAATTTTGCGTCGGATTCGAAAATCTAGACTCACAGGAGAACGACGATAAGGTGCCCGAGGCAGCAATAGACCCTTGGAGACAAGTCGGCTGGAGGCCGATGTATTGAATCTCGACGCAATTTGAGTGTTCCATCGTCATTAGGAGGCCCTGAACGTTACAATTAACTATCATTTTATCGTCGGATTCGAAAATCTAGACTCACAGGAGAAAGACCATAAGGTGCCCGAGGCAGCAACAGACCATAGGAGACAAGTCGGCTGGAGGCCGATGTATTGAATCTCGACGCAATTTGAGTGTTCCATCGTCATTAGGAGGCCCTAAACGCTACAATTAACTATCATTTTTGCGTCGGATTCGATAATCTAAACTCACAGGAGAACGACCATAAGGTGCCCGAGGCAGCAACAGACCCTTGGAGATAAGTCGGCTGGAGGCCGATGTATTGAATGTCGACGCAATTTGAGTGTTCCATCGGCATTAGGAGGCCCTGAACGTTACAGTTAACTATCATTTTAGCGTCGGATTCGAAAATCTACCTACAGGAGAAGGATCATATACTGCACGAGACTGCAATATCCCCTTGGATACAAGTCGACTGGAGGTCGATGTATTGACTCTCGACGCAATTTGAGTGTTCCATCGTCTTTAGGAGTCCCTGAACGTTACAATTAACTATCATTTATGAGTCGGATTCGAAAATCTACTCACAGGAGAAGTTCATACGGTGCTCGAGACAGCAAAATCCCCTTGGAGACAAGTCCGCTGGAGGCCGATGTATTCAATCTCGACGCAATTTGAGTGTTCCATGGTCATTAGGAGGCCCTGAACCTTACAATTAACTATCAGTTTCGCGTCGGATTCGAAAATCTAAACTCACAGGAGAACGACCATAAGGTGCCCGAGGCAGCAATAGACCCTTGGAGACAAGTCGGCTGGAGGCCTATGTATTGAATCTCGACGCAATTTGAGTGTTCCATCGGCATTAGGAGGCCCTGAACGTTACAGTTAACTATCATTTTAGCGTCGGATTCGATAATCTACTAACAGGAGAAGGATCATATGGTGCACGAGACTGCATTATCCCCTTGGATACAAGTCGACTGGAGGTCGATGTATTGACTCTCGACGCAATTTGAGTGTTCCATTGTCATTAGAAGGCCCTGAACGTTACAATTAACTATCATTTTTGCGACGGATTCGAAAATCTTGACTTACAAGAGAACGACCATAAGGTGCCCGAGGCAGCATTAGACCCTTGGAGACAAGTCGGCTGGAGGTCGATGTATTGACTCTCGACGCAATTTGAGTGTTCCATCGTCATTAGGAGGCCCTGAATGTTACAATTAACTATCAGTTTTTCGTCGGATTCGAAAATCTAGACTCACAGCAGACGGACCATTTGGTGCCCGAGGCAACAATATCCCCTTGGA
This sequence comes from Schistocerca americana, assembly GCF_021461395.2. Taxonomy (NCBI): domain Eukaryota; kingdom Metazoa; phylum Arthropoda; class Insecta; order Orthoptera; family Acrididae; genus Schistocerca; species Schistocerca americana. Next base: position 110,653 of record NW_025725962.1, on the reverse strand, counting down.
GACAAATCGGCTGGAGGACGATGTATTGAATCTCGACGTAATTTGAGTCTTCTATCGTCATTAGGAGGCGCTGAACGTTACAATTCACTATCATTTTTGCGTCGGATTTGAGAATCTAGACTCACAGGAGAAGGATCATATTGTGCCCGAGACAGCAATATCCCCTTGGAGACAAGTCGGCTGGAGGACGATGTATTGAATCTCGACGCAATTTGAGTGTTCCATCGGCATTAGGAGGCCCTGAACGATACAGTTAACTATCATTTTAGCGTCGGATTCGAAAATCTACTAACAGGAGAAGGATCATATGGTGCACGAGACTGCAATATCCCCTTGGATACAAGTCGACTGGAGGTCGATGTATTGACTCTCGACGCAATTTGAGTGTTCCATCGTCTTTAGGAGTCCCTGAACGTTACAATTAACTATCATTTATGCGTCGGATTCGAAAATCTACTCACAGGAGAAGTTCATACGGTGCTCGAGGCAGCAATAGACCCTTGGAGACAAGTCGGCTGGAAACCGATGTATTGATTCTTGACGCAATTTGAGTGTTCCATCGTCATTAGGAGGCCCTGAACGTTACAATTAACAATCATTTTAGCGTCGGATTCGAAAATCTACTCACAGAAGTTCATACGGTGCTCGAGACAGCATTATCCCCTTGGAGACAAGTCCGCTGGAGGCCGATGTATTGAATCTCGACGCAATTTGAGTGTTCCATCTTCATTAGGAGGCCCTGACCTTACAATTAACTATCAGTTTCGCGTCGGATTCGAAAATCTAAACTCACAGGAGAACGACCATAAGGTGCCCGAGGCAGCAACAGACCCTTGGAGACAAATCAGCTGGAGGACGATGTATTGAATCTCGACGCAATTTGAGAGTTCTATCGTCATCAGGAGGCGCTGAACGTTACTATTTACTATCATTTTTGCGTCGGATTCGAAAATCTAGACTCACAGGAGAAGGATCATATGGTGCCCGAGACAGCAATATACCCTTGGAGACAAGTCCGCTGGAGGCCGATGTATTGAATCTCGACGCAATTTGAGTGTTCCATCGTCATTAGGAGGACCTGAACCTTACAATTAACAATCAGTTTCGCGTCGGATTCGAAAATCTAAACTCACAGGAGAACGACCATCAGGTGCCCGAGGCAGCAACAGACCCTCGGAGACAAGTCGTCTGGAGGCCGATGTATTGTATCTCGACGCAATTAGAGTGTTCCATCGTCATTACAAGGCCCTGAACGTTACAATTAACTATCAGTTTTGCGTCGGATTCGAAAATCTAGACTCACAGGAGAACGACCATAAGGTGCCCGAGGCAGCAATAGACCCTTGGAGACAAGTCGGCTGGAGGCCGATGTATTGAATCTCGACGCAATTTGAGTGTTCCATCGTCATTAGGAGGCCCTAAACGTTACAATTAACTATCAATTATGCGTCGGATTCGAAAATCTAGACTCACAGGAGAACGACCATTTGGTGTCCGAGGCAGCAATAGACCCTTGGAGACAAGTCGGCTGGAGGACGATGTATTGAATCTCGTCGCAGTTTGAGTGTTCCATCGTCATTAGGAGGCCCTGAACGTTACAATTAACTATCATTTTATCGTCGGATTCGAAAATCTACTAACAGGAGAAGGATCATATGGTGCACGAGACTGCAATATCCCCCTGGATCCAAGTCGACTGGAGGTCGATGTATTGACTCTCGACGCAATTTGAGTGTTCCATCGTCTTTAGGAGTCCCTGAACGTTACAATTAACTATCATTTATGCGTCGGATTCGGAAATCTACTCACAGGAGAAGTTCATAAGGTGCTCGAGGCAGCAATAGACCCTTGGAGACAAGTCGGCTGGAAACCGATGTATTGATTCTTGACGCAATTTGAGTGTTCCATCGTCATTAGGAGGCCCTGAACGTTACAGTTAACAATCATTTTAGCGTCGGATTCGAAAACTACTCACAAGAGAAGTTCATATGGTGCTCGAGGCAGCAATAGATCCTTGGAGACGAGTCGGCTGGAAACCGATGTATTAATTCTTGACGCAATTTGAGTGTTCCATCGGCATTAGGAGGCCCTGAACGTTACAATTAACTATCATTTTTGTGTCAGATTCGAAAATCTAGACTCACAGGAGAAGGATCATATGGTGCCCGAGACAGCAATATCCCCTTGGAGACAAGTCCGCTGGAGGCCAATGTATTGAATCTCGACGCAATTTGAGTGTTCCATCTTCATTATGAGGCCCTGACCTTACAATTAACTATCAGTTTCGCGTCGGATTCGAAAATCTAAACTCACAGGAGAACGACCATAAGGTGCCCGAGGATGCAACAGACCCTTGGAGACAAATCAGCTGGAGGACGATGTATTGAATCTCGACCCAATTTGAGAGTTCTATCGTCATCAGGAGGCGCAGAACGTTACTATTCACTATCATTTTTGCGTCGGATTCGAAAATCTAGACTCACACGAGAAGGATCATATGGTGCCCGAGACAGCAATATCCCCTTGGAGACAAGTCCGCTGGAGGCCAATGTATTGAATCTCGACGCAATTTGAGTGTTCCATCTTCATTATGAGGCCCTGACCTTACAATTAACTATCAGTTTCGCGTCGGATTCGAAAATCTAAACTCACAGGAGAACGACCATAAGGTGCCCGAGGCAGCAACAGACCCTTGGAGACAAGTCGGCTGGAGGCCGATGTATTGTATCTCGACGCAATTTGAGTGTTCCATCGTCATTACAAGGCCCTGAACGTTACAATTAACTATCAGTTTTGCGTCGGATTCGAAAATCTAGACTCACAGGAGAACGACCATAAGGTGCCCGAGCCAGCAATAGACCCTTGGAGACAAGTCGGCTGGAGGACGATGTATTGAATCTCGACGCAATTTGAGAGTTCCATCGTCATTAGGAGGCCCTGAACGTTACAATTAACTATCATTTTATCGTCGGATTCGAAAATCTAGACTCACAGGAGAAAGACCATAAGGTGCCCGAGGCAGCAACAGACCATAGGAGACAAGACGGCTGGAGGCCGATGTATTGAATCTCGACGCAATTTGAGTGTTCCATCGTCATTAGGAGGCCCTAAACGTTACAATTAACTATCATTTATGCGTCGGATTCGAAAATCTAGACTCACAGGAGAACGACCATTTGGTGTCCGAGGCAGCAATAGACCCTTGGAGGCAAGTCGGCTGGAGGACGATGTATTGAATCTCGTCGCAATTTGAGTGTTCCATCGTCATTAGGAGGCCCTGAACGTTACAATTAACTGTCATTTTATCGTCGGATTCGAAAATCTACTAACAGGAGAAGGATCATATGGTGCACGAGACTGCAATATCCCCTTGGATCCAAGTCGACTGGAGGTCGATGTATTGACTCTCGACGCAATTTGAGTGTTCCATCGTTATTAGGAGGCCCTGAACCTTACAATTAACTATCAGTTTCGCGTCGGATTCGAAAATCTAAACTCACAGGAGAACGATCATAAGGTGCCCGAGGCAGCAACAGACCCTTGGAGACAAGTCGGCTGGAAACCGATGTATTGATTCTTGACGCCATTTGAGTGTTCCATCGTCATAAGGGGGCCCTGAACGTTACAATTAACAATCATTTTAGCGTCGGATTCGAAAATCTACTCACAGGAGAAGTTCATATGGTGCTCGAGGCAGCAATAGATCCTTGGAGACGAGTCGGCTGGAAACCGATGTATTGATTCTTGACGCAATTTGAGTGTTCCATCGGCATTAGGAGGCCCTGAACGTTACAATTAACTATCATTTTTGCTCGGATTGGAAAATCTAGACTCACAGGAGAAGGATCATATGGTGCCCGAGATAGCAATATCCCCTTGGAGACAAGTCCGCTGGAGGCCGATGTATTGAATCTCGACGCAATTTGGGTGTTCCATCGTTATTAGGAGGCCCTGAACCTTACAATTAACTATCAGTTTCGCGTCGGATTCGAAAATCTAAACTCACAGGAGAACGATCATAAGGTGCCCGAGGCAGCAACAGACCCTTGGAGACAAGTCGGCTGGAGGCCGATGTATTGAATCTCGACGCAATTTGAGTGTTCCATCGGCATTAGGAGGCCCTGAACGTTACAATTAACTATCAATTTTGCGTCGGATTCGAAAATCTAGACTCACAGGAGAACGACGATAAGGTGCCCGAGGCAGCAATAGACCCTTGGAGACAAGTCGGCTGGAGGCCGATGTATTGAATCTCGACGCAATTTGAGTGTTCCATCGTCATTAGGAGGCCCTGAACGTTACAATTAACTATCATTTTATCGTCGGATTCGAAAATCTAGACTCACAGGAGAAAGACCATAAGGTGCCCGAGGCAGCAACAGACCATAGGAGACAAGTCGGCTGGAGGCCGATGTATTGAATCTCGACGCAATTTGAGTGTTCCATCGTCATTAGGAGGCCCTAAACGCTACAATTAACTATCATTTTTGCGTCGGATTCGATAATCTAAACTCACAGGAGAACGACCATAAGGTGCCCGAGGCAGCAACAGACCCTTGGAGATAAGTCGGCTGGAGGCCGATGTATTGAATGTCGACGCAATTTGAGTGTTCCATCGGCATTAGGAGGCCCTGAACGTTACAGTTAACTATCATTTTAGCGTCGGATTCGAAAATCTACCTACAGGAGAAGGATCATATACTGCACGAGACTGCAATATCCCCTTGGATACAAGTCGACTGGAGGTCGATGTATTGACTCTCGACGCAATTTGAGTGTTCCATCGTCTTTAGGAGTCCCTGAACGTTACAATTAACTATCATTTATGAGTCGGATTCGAAAATCTAGACTCACAGGCGAACGACCATAAGGTGCCCGAGGCAGCAATAGACTCTTGGAGACAAGTCGGCTGGAGGCCGATGTATTGCATCTCGACGCAATTTGAGTGTTCCATCGGCATTAGGAGGCCCTGAACGTTACAGTTAACTATCATTTTAGCGTCGGATTCGAAAATCTAGACTCACAGGAGAACGACCATATGGTGCCCGAGGCAGCAATAGACCCTTGGAGGCAAGTCGGCTGGAGGCCGATGTATTGCATCTCGACGCAATTTGAGTGTTCCATCGGCATTAGGAGGCCCTGAACGTTACAGTTAACTATCATTTTAGCGTCGGATTCGAAAATCTACTAACAGGAGAAGGATCATATGGTGCACGAGACTGCAATATCCCCTTGGATACAGGTCGACTGGAGGTCGATGTATTGACTCTCGACGCAATTTGAGTGTTCCATCGTCATTAGGAGTCCCTGAACGTTACAATTAACTATCATTTATGCGTCGGATTCGAAAATCTAGACTCACAGGAGAACGACCATAAGGTGCCCGAGGCAGCAATAGACCCTTGGAGACAAGTCGGCTGGAGGACGATGTATTGAATCTCGTCGCAATTTGAGTGTTCCATCGTCATTAGGATGCCCTGAACGTTACAATTAACTATCATTTTAACGTCGGATTCGAAAATCTAGACTCACAGGAGAACGACCATAAGGTGCCCCAGGCAGAAACAGACCCTTGGATACAAGTCGACTGGAGGTCGACGTATTGGCTCTCGACGCAATTTGAGTGTTACATCGGCATTAGGAGGCCCTGAACGTTACAGTTAACTATCATTTTAGCGTCGGATTCGAAAATCTACTCACAGGAGAAGTTCATACGGTGCTCGAGACAGCAATATCCCCTTGGAGACAAGTCCGCTGGAGGCCGATGTATTGAATCTCGACGCAATTTGAGTGTTCCATCGTCATTAGGAGGCCCTGAACCTTACAATTAACTATCAGTTTCGCGTCGGATTAGAAAATCTAAACTCACAGGAGAACGACCATAAGGTGCCCGAGGCAGCAACAGACCCTTGGAGACAAGTCGGCTGGAGGCCGATGTATTGAATCTCGACGCAATTTGAGTGTTCCATCGGCATTTGGAGGCCCTGAACGTTACAATTAACTATCACATTTGCGTCGGATTCGAAAATCTAGACTCACAGGAGAACGACCATAAGGTGCCCGAGGCAGCAATATCCCCTTGGAGACAATTCAGCTGGAGGACGATGTATTGAATCTCGACGCAATTTGAGAGTTCTATCGTCATCAGGAGGCGCTGAACGTTACTATTCACTATCATTTTGGCGTCGGATTCGAAAATCTAGACTCACAGGAGAAGGATCTTATGGTGCCCGAGACAGCAATATCCACTTGGAGACAAGTCCGCTGGAGGCCGATGTATTGAATCCCGACGCAATTTGAGTGTTCCATCGGCATTAGGAGGCCCTGAACGTTACAGTTAACTATCATTTTAGCGTCGGATTCGAAAATCTACTAACAAGACAAGGATCATATGGTGCACGAGACTGCAATATCCCCTTGGATACAAGTCGACTGGAGGTCGATGTATTGACTCTCGACGCAATTTGAGTGTTCCATCGTCATTAGGAGTCCCTGAACGTTACAATTAACTATCATTTATGCGTCGGATTCGGAAATCTAGACTGACAGGAGAACGACCATAAGGTGCCCGAGGCAGCAATAGACCCTTATAGACAAGTCGGCTGGAGGACGATGTATTGAATCTCGTCGCAATTTGAGTGTTCCATCGTCATTAGGATGCCCTGAACGTTTCAATTAACTATCATTTTATCGTCGGATTCGAAAATCTAGACTCACAGGAGAACGACCATAAGGTGCCCGAGGCAGCAACAAGCCATAGGAGACAAGTCGGCTGGAGGCCGATGTATTGAATCTCGACGCAATTTGAGTGTCCCATCGTCATTAGGAGGCCTTAAACGTTACAGTTAACTATCATTTTAGCGTCGGATTCGAAAATCTACTAACAGGAGTAGGATCATATGGTGCACGAGGCTGCAATATCCCCTTGGATGCAAGTCGACTGGAGGTCGACGTATTGGCTCTCGACGCAATTTGAGTGTTCCATCGGCATTAGGAGGCCCTGAACGTTACAGTTAACTATCATTTTAGCGTCGGATTCGAAAATCTACTCACAGGAGAAGTTCATACGGTGCTCGAGACAGCAATATCCCCTTGGAGACAAGTCCGCTGGAGGCCGATGTATTGAATCTCGACGCAATTTGAGTGTTCCATCTTCATTAGGAGTCCCTGACCTTACAATTAACTATCAGTTTCGCGTCGGATTCGAAAATCTAAACTCACAGAAGAACGACCATAAGGTGCCCGAGGCAGCAACAGACCCTTGGAGACAATTCAGCTGGAGGACGATGTATTGAATCTCGACGCAATTTGAGAGTTCTATCGTCATCAGGAGGCGCTGAACGTTACTATTCACTATCATTTTTGCGTCGGATTCGAAAATCTAGACTCACAGGAGAAGGATCATATGGTGCCCGAGACAGCAATATCCCCTTGGAGACAAGTCCGCTGGAGGCCGATGAATTGAATCTCGACGCAATTTGAGTGTTCCATCGTCATTAGGAGGCCCTGAACCTTACAATTAACTATCAGTTTCGCGTCGGATTCGAAAATCTAAACTCACAGGAGAACGACCATAAGGTGCCCGAGGCAACAACAGACCCTTGGAGACAAGTCGGCTGGAGGCCGATGTATTGAATCTCGACGCAATTTGAGTGTTCCATCGTCATTACAAGGCCCTGAACGTTACAATTAACTATCATTTTTGCGTCGGATTCGAAAATCTAGTCTCACAGGAGAACGACCATAAGGTGCCCGAGGCAGCAATAGACCCTTGGAGACAAGTCGGCTGGTGGCCGATGTATTGAATCTCGACGCAATTTGAGTGTTCCATCGGCATTAGGAGGCCCTGATCGTTACAGTTAACTATCATTTTAGCGTCGGATTCGAAAACCTACTAACAGGAGAAGGATCATATGGTGCACGAGACTTCAATATCCCCTTGGATCCAAGTCGACTGGAGGTCGATGTATTGACTCTCGACGCAATTTGAGTGTTCCATCGTCTTTAGGAGTCCCTGAACGTTACAATTAACTATCATTTATGCGTCGGATTCGAAAATCTACTCACAGGAGAAGTTCGTACTGTGCTCGATGCAGCAATAGACCCTTGGAGACAAGTCGGCTGGAAACCGATGTATTGATTCTTGACGCAATTTGAGTGTTCCATCGTCATTAGGAGGCCCTGAACGTTACAATTAACAATCATTTTAGCGTCGGATTCGAAAATCTACTCACAGGAGAAGTTCATATGGTGCTCGAGGCAGCAATAGATCCTTGGAGACGAGTCGGCTGGAAACCGATGTATTGATTCTTGACGCAATTTGAGTGTTCCATCGGCATTAGGAGGCCCTGAACGTTACAATTAACTATCATTTTTGCGTCGGATTCGAAAATCTAGACTCACAGGAGAAGGATCATGTGGTGCCCGAGACAGCAATATCCCCTTGGAGACAAGTCCGCTGGAGGCCGATGTATTGAATCTCGACGCAATTTGAGCGTTCCATCGGCATTTGGAGGCCCTGAACGTTACAATTAACTATCATTTTTGCGTCGGATTCGAAAATCTAGACTCACAGGAGAACGACCATAAGGTGCCCGAGGCAGCAATATCCCCTTGGAGACAAATCAGCTGGAGGACGATGTATTGAATCTCGACGCAATTTGAGAGTTCTATCGTCATCAGGAGGCGCTGAACGTTACTATTCACTATCATTTTGGCGTCGGATTCGAAAATCTAGACTCACAGGAGAAGGATCTTATGGTGCCCGAGACAGCAATATCCACTTGGAGACAAGTCCGCTGGAGGCCGATGTGTTGAATCCCGACGCAATTTGAGTGTTCCATCGTCATTAGGAGGCCCTGAACCTTACAATTAACTATCAGTTTCGTGTGGGATTCGAAAATCTAAACTCACAGGAGGACGACCATAAGGTGCCCGAGGCAGCAACAGACCCTTGGAGACAAGTCGGCTGGAGGCCGATGTATTGATTCTTGACGCAATTTGAGTGTTCCATCGTCATTAGAAGGCCCTGAACGTTACAATTAACTATCATTTTTGCGTCGGATTCGAAAATCTAGACTCACAGGAGAACGACCATAAGGTGCCCGAGGCAGCAATAGACCCTTGGAGACAAGTCGGCTGGAGGCCGATGTATTGCATCTCGACGCAATTTGAGTGTTCCATCGGCATTAGGAGGCCCTGAACGTTACAGTTAACTATCATTTTAGCGTCGGATTCGAAAATCTACTAACAAGAGAAGGATCAAATGGTGCACGAGGCTGCAATATCCCCTTGGATACAAGTCGACTGGAGGTCGATGAATTGACTGTCGACGCAATTTGAGTGTTCCGTCGTCATTAGGAGTCCCTGAACGTTACAATTAACTATCATTTATGCGTCGGATTCGAAAATCTAGACTCACAGGAGAACGACCATAAGGTGCCCGAGGCAGCAATAGACCCTTGGAGACAAGTCGGCTGGAGGACGATGTATTGAATCTCGTCGCAATTTGAGTGTTCCATCGTCATTAGGATGCCCTGAACGTTACAATTAACTATCATTTTATCGTCGGATTCGAAAATCTTGACTCACAGTAGAACGACCATAAGGTGCCCGAGGCAGCAACAGACCATAGGAGACAAGTCGGCTGGAGGCCGATGTATTGAATCTCGACGCAATTTGAGTGTCCCATCGTCATTAGGAGGCCTTAAACGTTACAGTTAACTATCATTTTAGCGTCGGATTCGAAAATCTACTAACAGGAGAAGGATCATATGGTGCACGAGGCTGCAATATCCCCTTGGATACAAGTCGACTGGAGGTCGACGTATTGGCTCTCGACGCAATTTGAGTGTTCCATCGGCATTAGGAGGCCCTGAACGTTACAGTTAACTATCATTTTAGCGTCGGATTCGAAAATCTACTAACAGGAGAAGGATCATATGCTGCACGAGACTGCAAAACCCCCTTGGATACAAGTCGACTGGAGGTCGATGTATTGACTCTCGACGCAATTTGAGTGTTCCATCGTCTTTAGGAGTCCCTGAACGTTACAATTAACTATCATTTATGCGTCGGATTCGAAAATCTACTCACAGGAGAAGTTCATACGGTGCTCGAGGCAGCAATAGACCCTTGGAGACAAGTCGGCTGGAAACCGATGTATTGATTCTTGACGCAATTTGAGTGTTCCATCGTCATTAGGAGGCCCTGAACGTTACAAATAACAATCATTTTAGCGTCGTATTCGAAAATCTACTCACAGGAGAAGTTCATACGGTGCTCGAGACAGCAATATCCCCTTGGAGACAAGTCCGCTGGAGGCCGATGTATTGAATCTCGACGCAATTTGAGTGTTCCATCTTCATTAGGAGTCCCTGACCTTACAATTAACTATCAGTTTCGCGTCGGATTCGAAAATCACTTAGAGGAGGTTCTTGGTTCACTTTATAGGAAATACAAAAAGTTAGTTATATGTGGTGACTTCAATATTAATTGTATAAGTGATTGTTCAAGGAAAAGGATGCTGGTAGACCTCCTTAATTCATATAATCTTATGCAAACCGTATTCTTTCCAACGAGAGTGCAAGGGAACAGTAGAACAACCATAGACAATATTTTTGTTCATTCGTCATTATTAGAAGGGCATTCTGTTAGCAAAAAGGTGAATGGCCTTTCAGATCATGATGCACAAATTTTAAGTCTAAAAGATTTTTGTGCTTCAACACATGTTAAATATAGTTACCAACTTTTTAGGAAAGCTGATCCAGTTGCTGTACAGACTTTTGTAAACCTTATCAAGGAACAAGATTGGCAAGATGTTTATAGTGCTGATACAGTAGACGATAAATATAATGCTTTCCTCAAGACTTTTCTCGTGCTCTTTGAAAGTTGCTTTCCGTTAGAACGTTGAAAACAGGGTACTAGCACAAACAGGCAGCCTGGGTGGCTGACTAAAGGGATAAGAATATCTTGTAGAACAAAGTGGCAATTATATCAAAACGTTAGAAACAGTCAAAATCTAAATGCAGCAGCCCATTACAAACAGTATTGTAAGGTGCTTAAAAAAGTTATTAGGAAGGCAAAAAGTATGTGGTATGCAGATAGAATAGCTAAGTCTCAGGATAAAATTAAAACCATATGGTCAGTCGTAAAGGAAGTGGCTGGTCTGCAGAGACAGGCCGAGGATATAGAATCAGTGCGTAGTGAGAATGTCCGTATTACTGATAAGTCGCATATATGTACAGTACTTAATAATCACTTTCTGAATATAGCAGGTGAACTAAATGGAAACCTAGTCCCAACAGGGAATCATATAGCGCTCTTAGAAAAAAGTGTTCCGAGACTGTTACCTGAAATGCTCCTCCATGATACTGACAAGAGGGAGATTGAGTTAATAATTAAATCACTAAAGACCAAGAACTCTCATGGATATGACGGGGTATCTAGCAGAATACTGAAGTATTGTTCCACGTATATTAGCTCAGTACTTAGCCATATCTGTAACTTTTCCTTTAGCAGTGGTCGGTTTCCTGACCGATTAAAGTACTCGGTAGTGAAGCCACTTTATAAAAAGGGAGACAGGGATAATGTTGACAATTATAGACCTATTTCTATGCCATCGGTGTTTGCTAAAGTTATCGAGAGGCTTGTATATACAAGGTTACTGCAGCATTTAAATTCACATAATTTGCTGTCAAATGTACAGTTTGGTTTTAGAAATGGCTTAACAACTGAAAATGCTATATTCTCTTTTCTCTGTGAGGTTTTGGACGGATTAAATAAAAGGTTGAGAACGTTAGGTGTTTTCTTTGATTTAACGAAGGCTTTTGACTGTGTTGACCACAAAATATTACTGCAGAAGTTGGAACATTATGGAGTAAGGGGAGTAGCTTACAATTGGTTCGCCTCCTACTTTAAGAACAGAAAGCAGAAGGTAATCCTCCGCAATATTGAGAGTGGTAATGATGTTCAGTCCCAATGGGGCACTGTTAAATGGGGCGTTCCCCAAGGGTCGGTGCTGGGGCCACTGCTGTTCCTTATTTATGTAAATGATATGCCTTCTAGTATTACAGGTGATTCAAAAATATTTCTGTTTGCTGATGACACCACCTTGGTAGTGAAGGATCTTGTGTGTAATATTGAAACATTATCAAATAATGTAGTTCATGAAGTAAGTTCGTGGCTTGTGGAAAATAATTTGATGCTAAATCACAGTAAGACTCAGTTTTTACAGTTTCTAACCCACAATTCAACAAGAACTGACATTTTAATCAGACAGAATGGGCATGTTATAAGCGAGACGGAACAGTTCAAGTTCCTAGGCGTACGGATAGATAGTAAGCTGTTGTGGAAAGCCCATGTTCAGGATCTTGTTCAGAAACTAAATGCCGCTTTATTTACCATTAGAACAGTATCTGAAATAAGTGACATTTCAACACGAAAAGTAGTATACTTCGCATATTTTCATACGCTTATGTCATATGGTATTATTTTTTGGGGTAATTCTTCTGATTCAAAAAGGGTATTTTTGGCTCAAAAACGGGCTGTTCGAGCTATGTATGGTGTAAGTTCGAAAACCTCTTGTCGACCCCTATTCAATAGTCTGGGAATTTTGACATTGCCCTCACAGTATGTATTTTCTTTAATGTCGTTTGTTGTTAGCAATATTAGCTTATTCCCAAGAGTTAGCTGCTTTCACTCAGTTAATACTAGGCAGAAATCAAATCTGCATGTGGAATGCACTTCCTTGACTCTTGTGCAGAAAGGAGTGCAGTATTCTGCTGCATCCATTTTCAATAAGCTACCACAAGAACTCAAAAATCTTAGCAGTAGCCCAAACACTTTTAAGTCTAAACTGAAGAGTTTCCTCATGGCTCACTCCTTCTATTCTGTCGAGGAGCTCCTGGAAGAGATAAAAAATTAAGCAAATTCCAGTGTTACATTCTTGATTTTCTTTATTTAAACTAACGACTTGTTTCATTTTATGTGTTTCTACAATCGTGTTATAATTTCATGTATTGACTCGTTCCATGACCATGGAGACTTCTCCTAAATGTGGTCCCACGGAACAATAAATAAATAAATAAATAAATAAATAAAAATCTAAACTCACAGAAGAACGACCATAAGGTGCCCGAGGCAGCAACAGACCCTTGGAGACAAATAAGCTGGAGGACGATGTATTGAATCTCGACGCAATTTGAGAGTTCTATCGTCATCAGGAGGCGCTGAACGTTACTATTCACTATCATTTTTGCGTCGGATTCGAAAATCTAGACTCACAAGAGAAGGATCATATGGTGCCCGAGACAGCAATATCCCCTTGGAGACAAGTCCGCTGGAGGCCGATGTATTGAATCTCGACGCAATTTGAGTGTTCCATCGTCATTAGGAGGCCCTGAACGTTACAATTAACTATCATTTTATCGTCGGATTCGAAAATCTACCAACAGGAGAAGGATCATATGGTGCACGAGACTTGAATATCCCCTTGGATCCAAGTCGACTGGAGGTCGATGTATTGACTCTCGACGCAATTTGAGTGTTCCATCGTCTTTAGGAGTCCCTGAACGTTACAATTAACTATCATTTATGCGTCGGATTCGAAAATCTACTCACAGGAGAAGTTCATACGGTGCTCGATGCAGCAATAGACCCTTGGAGACAAGTCGGCTGGAAACCGATGTATTGATTCTTGACGCAATTTGAGTGTTCCATCGTCATTAGGAGGCCCTGAACGTTACAATTAACAATCATTTTAGCGTCGGATTCGAAAATCTACTCACAGGAGAAGTTCATATAGTGCTCGAGGCAGCAATAGATCCTTGGAGACGAGTCGGCTGGAAACCGATGTATTGATTCTTGACGCAATTTGAGTGTTCCATCGGCATTAGGAGGCCCTGAAAGTTACAATTAACTATCATTTTTGCGTCGGATTTGAAAATCTAGACTCACAGGAGAAGGATCATGTGCTGCCCGAGACAGCAATATCCCCTTGGAGACAAGTCCGCTGGAGGCCGATGTATTGAATCTCGACGCAATTTGAGTGTTCCATCGTTATTAGGAGGCCCTGAACCTTACAATTAACTATCAGTTTCGCGTCGGATTCGAAAATCTAAACTCACAGGAGAACGACCATAAGGTGCCCGAGGCAGCAACAGACCCTTGGAGACAAGTCGGCTGGAGGCCGATGTATTGAATCTCGACGCAATTTGAGTGTCCCATCGTCATTACAAGGCCGTGAACGTTACAATTATCATTTTTTCGTCGGATTCGAAAATCTAGACTTACAGAAGAACGACCATAAGTTGCCCGAGGCAGCAATAGACCCTAGGAGACAAGTCGGCTGGAGGCCGATGTATTGAATGTCGACGCCATTTGAGAGTTCCATCGTCATTACAAGGCCCTGAACGTTACAATTAACTATCATTTATGCGTCGGATTCGAAAATCTAGACTCACAGGAGAACGACCATAAGGTGCCCGAGGCAGCAATAGACCCTTGGAGACAAGTCGGCTGGAGGCCGATGTATTGAATCTCGACGCAATTTGAGTGTCTCATCGGCATTAGGAGGCCCTGAACGTTACAGTTAACTATCATTTTAGCGTCGGATTCGAAAATCTACTAACAGGAGAAGGATCATATGGTGCACGAGACTACAATATCCCCTTGGATACAAGTCGACTGGAGGTCGATGTATTGACTCTCGACGCAATTTGAGTGTTCCATCGTAATTAGGAGTCCCTGAACGTTACAATTAACTATCATTTATGCGTCGGATTCGAAAATCTAGACTCACAGGAGAACGACCATAAGGTGCCCGAGGCAGCAATAGACCCTTGGAGACAAGTCGGCTGGAGGACGATGTATTGAATCTCGTCGCAATTTGAGTGTTCCAACGTCATTAGGATGCCCTGAACGTTACAATTAACTATCATTTTATCATCGGATTCGAAAATCTAGACTCACAGGAGAACGACCATAAGGTGCCTGAGGCAGCAACAGACCATAGGAGGCAAGTCGGCTGGAGGCCGATGTATTGAATCTCGACGCAATTTGAGTGTTCCATCGCCAATTGGAGGCCCTGAGCGTTACAATTAACTATCATTTTTGCGTCGGATTCGAAAATTTAGACTCACAGGAGAACGACCATAATGTGCCCGAGGCAGCAATAGACCCTTGGAGACAAGTCGGCTGGAGGCCGATGTATTGAATCTCGACGCAATTTGAGAGTTCCATCGTCATTAGGAGGCCCTGAACGTTACAATTAACTATCATTTATGCGTCGGATTCGAAAATCTACTCACAGGAGAAGTTCATACGGTGCTCGAGGCAGCAATAGACCCTTGGAGACAAGTCGGCTGGAAACCGATGTATTGATTCTTGACGCAATTTGAGTGTTGCATCGTCATTAGGAGGCCCTGAACGTTACAATTAACAATCATTTTAGCGTCGGATTCGAAAATCTACTCACAGGTGAAGTTCATACGGTGCTCGAGACAGCAATATCCCCTTGGAGACAAGTCCGCTGGAGGCCGATGTATTGAATCTCGACGCAATTTGGGTGTTCCATCGTCATTAGGAGGCCCTGAACCTTACAATTAACTATCAGTTTCGCGTCGGATTCGAAAATCTAAACTCACAGGAGAACGACCATAAGGTGCCCGAGGCAGCAACAGACCCTTGGAGACAAGTCGGCTGGAGGACGATGTATTGAATCTCGACGCAATTTGAGAGTTCCATCGTCATTAGGAGGCCCTGAACGTTACAATTAACTATCATTTATGCGTCGGATTCGAAAATCTACTCACAGGAGAAGTTCATACGGTGCTCGAGGCAGCAATAGACCCTTGGAGACAAGTCGGCTGGAAACCGATGTATTGATTCTTGACGCAATTTGAGTGTTGCATCGTCATTAGGAGGCCCTTAACGTTACAATTAACTATCATTTATGCGTCAGATTCGGAAATCTACTCACAGGAGAAGTTCATACGGTGCTCGAGGCAGCAATAGACCCTTGGAGACAAGTCGGCTGGAAACCGATGTATAGATTCTTGACGCAATTTGAGTGTTCCATCGTCATTAGGAGGCCCTGAACGTTAAAATTAACAATCATTTTAGCGTCGGATTCGAAAATCTACTCACAGGTGAAGTTCATACGGTGCTCGAGACAGCAATATCCCCTTGGAGACAAGTCCGCTGGAGGCCGATGTATTGAATCTCGACGCAATTTGGGTGTTCCATCGTCATTAGGAGGCCCTGAACGTAACAATTAACTATCATTCATGCGTCGGATTCGAAAATCTACTCACAGGAGAAGTTCATACGGTGCTCGAGGCAGCAATAGACCCTTGGAGACAAGTCGGCTGGAAACCGATGTATTGATTCTTGACGCAATTTGAGAGTTCCATCGTCATTAGGAGGCCCTGAACGTTACAATTAACTATCATTTATGCGTCGGATTCGAAAATCTACTCACAGGAGAAGTTCATACGGTGCTCGAGGCAGCAATAGACCCTTGGAGACAAGTCGGCTGGAAACCGATGTATTGATTCTTGACGCAATTTGAGTGTTGCATCGTCATTAGGAGGCCCTGAACGTTACAATTAACTATCATTTATGCGTCAGATTCGAAAATCTACTCACAGGAGAAGTTCATACGGTGCTCGAGGCAGCAGTAGGCCCTTGGAGACAAGTCGGCTGGAAACCGATGTATTGATTCTTGACGCAATTTGAGTGTTCCATCGTCATTAGGACTCCCTGAACGTTAAAATTAACAATCATTTTAGCGTCGGATTCGAAAATCTACTCACAGGTGAAGTTCATACGGTGCTTGAGACAGCAATATCCCCTTGGAGACAAGTCCGCTGGAGGCCGATGTATTGAATCTCGACGCAATTTGAGTGTTCCATCGTCGTTAGGAGGCCCTGAACCTTACAATTAACTATCAGTTTCGCGTCGGATTCGAAAATCTAAACTCACAGGAGTACGACCATAAGGTGCCCGAGGCAGCAACAGACCCTTGGAGACAAGTCGGCTGGAATACGATGTATTGAATCTCGTCGCAATTTGAGTGTTCCATCGTCATTAGGAGGCCCTGAACGTTACAATTAACTATCATTTTATCGTCGGATTCGAAAATCTAGACTCACAGCAGAACGACCATAAGGTGTCCGAGGCAGCAACAGACCATAGGAGACAAGTCGGCTGGAGGCCGATGTATTGAATCCCGACGCAATTTGAGTGTTCCATCGCCAATAGGAGGCCCTGAACGTTACAATTAACTATCATTTTTGCGTCGGATTCGAAAATCTAGACTCACAGGAGAACGACCATAAGGTGCCCGAGGCAGCAATAGACCCTTGGAGACAAGTCGGCTGGAGGCCGATGTATTGAATCTCGACGCAATTTGAGTGTTCCATCGGCATTAGGAGGCCCTGAACGTTACGGTTAACAATCATTTTAGCGTCGGATTCGAAAATCTACTAACAGGATAAGGATCATATGGTGCACGAGACTGCAATATGCCCTTGGATACAAGTCGACTGCAGGTCGATGTATTGACTCTCGACGCAATTTGAGTGTTCCATCGTCTTTAGGAGTCCCTGAACGTTACAATTAACTATCATTTATGCGTCGGATTCGAAAATCTAGACTCACAGGAGAACAACAATAAGGTGCCCGAATCAGCAATAGACCCTTGGAGACAAGTCGGCTGGAAAGCGATGTATTGAATCTCGACGCAATTTGAGTGTTCCATCGTCATTAGGAGCCCCTGAACCTTACAATTAACTATCAGTTTCGCGTCGGACTCGAAAATCTAAACTCACAGGAGAACGACCATAAGGTGCCCGAGACAGCAACAGACCCTTGGAGACAAGTCGGCAGGAGGCCGATGTATTGAATCTCGACGCAATTTGAGTGTTCCATCGTCATTACAAGGCCCTGAACGGTACAATTAACTATCATTTTTGCGTCGGATTCGAAAATCTAGACTCACAGCAGAACGACCATAAGGTGCCCGAGGCAGCAATAGACCCTTGGAGACAAGTCGGCTGGAGGACGATGTATTGAATCTCGACGCAATTTGAGAGTTCCATCGTCATTAGGAGGCCCTGAACGTTACAATTAACTATCATTTTATCGTCGAATTCGAAAATCTAGACTCACAGGAGAACGACCATAAGGTGTCCGAGGCAGCAACAGACCATAGGAGACAAGTCGGCTGGAGGCCGATGTATTGAATCTCGACGCAATTTGAGTGTTCCATCGTCATTAGGAGGCCCTAAACGTTACAATTAACTATCATTTTTGCGACGGATTCAATAATCTAAACTCACAGGAGAACGACCATAAGGTGCCCGAGGCAGCAACAGACCCTTGGAGACAAGTCGGCTGGAGGCCGATGTATTGAATCTCGACTCAATCTGAGTGTTCCATCGGCATTAGTAGGCCCTTAACGTTACAGTTAACTATCATTTTAGCGTCGGATTCGAAAATCTACTAACAGGAGAAGGATCATATACTGCACGAGACTGCAATATGCCCTTGGATACAAGTCGACTGGAGGTCGATGTATTGACTCTCGACGCAATTTGAGTGTTCCATCGTCTTTAGGAGTCCCTGAACGTTACAATTAACTATCATTTATGCGTCGGATTCGAAAATCTAGACTCACAGGAGAACGACCATAAGGTGCGCGAGGCAGCAACAGACCATAGGAGACAAGTCGGCTGGAGGACGATGTATTGAATCTCGACGCAATTTGAGTGTTCCATCGCCAATAGGAGGCCCTGAACGTTACAATTAACATTCATTTTTGCGTCGGATTCGAAAATCTAGACTCACAGGAGAACGACCATTAGGTGCCCGAGGCCGCAATAGACCCTTGGAGACAAGTCGGCTGGAGGCCGATGTATTGAATCACGACGCAATTTGAGTGTTCCATCGGCATTAGGAGGCCCTGAACGTTACAATTAACAATCATTTTAGCGTCGGATTCGAAAATCTACTCACAGGAGAAGTTCATACGGTGCTCGAGACAGCAATATCCCCTTGGAGACAAGTCCGCTGGAGGCCGATGTATTGAATCTCGACGCAATTTGAGTGTTCCATCGTCATTAGGAGGCCCTGAACCTTACAATTAACTATCAGTTTCGCGTCGGATTCGAAAATCTAAACTCACAGGAGAACGACCATAAGGTGCCCGAGGCAGCAACAGACCCTTGGAGACAAGTCGGCTGGAGGACGATTTATTGAATCTCAACGCAATTTGAGTGTTCCATCGTCATTAGGAGGCCCTGAACGTTACAATTAGCTATCATTTTATCGTCGGATTCGAAAATCTAGACTCACAGGAGAACGACCATAAGGTGCCCTAGGCAGCAACAGACCCTTGGAGACAAGTCGGCTGGAGGCCGATGTATTGAATCTCGACGCAATTTGAGTGTTCCATCGACATTAGGATTCCCTGAACGTTACAATTAACTATCATTTTTTTGTCGGATTCGATAATCTAAACTCACAGGAGAACGACCATAAGGTGCCCGAGGCAGCAACAGACCCTTGGAGACAAGTCGGCTGGAGGCCGATGTATTGAATCTCGACGAAATTTGAGTGTTCCATCGTCATTACAAGGCCCTGAACGTTACAATTAACTATCATTTTTGCGTCGGATTCGAAAATCTAGACTCACAGGAGAACGACCATAAGGTGCCCCAAGGAAGCAATAGACCCTTGGAGACGAGTCGGCTGGAGGACGATGTATTGACTCTCGACGCAATTTGAGTGTTCCATCGTCATTAGGAGTCCCTGAACGTTACAATTAACTATCATTTTTGCGTCGGATTCGAAAATCTAGATTCACAGGAGAACGACCATTTGGTGCCCGAGGCAGCAATAGACCCTTGGAGACAAGTCGGCTGGAGGACGATGTATTGAATCTTGTCGCAATTTGGGTGTTCCATCGTCATTAGGAGGCCCTGAACGTTACAATTAACTATCATTTTATCGTCGAATTCGAAAATCTTGACTCACAGGAGAACGACCATAAGGTGCCCGGAGCAGCAACAGACCATAGGAGACAAGTCGGCTGGAGGCCGATGTATTGAATCTCGACGCAATTTGAGTGTTCCATCGTCATTAGGAGGCCTGAACGTTGCTATTAACTATCATTTTTGTGTCGGATTCGATAATCTAAACTCACAGGAGAACGACCATAAGGTGCCCGAGGCAGCAACAGACCCTTGGAGACAAGTCGGCTGGAGGCCGATGTATTGAATCTCGACGAAAGTTGAGTCTTCCATCGTCATTACAACGCCCTGAACGTTACAATTAACTATCATTTTTGCGTCGGATTCGAAAATCTAGACTCACAGGAGAACGACCAAAAGGTGCCCCAGGGAAGCAATAGACCCTTGGAGACAAGTCGGCTGGAGGACGATGTATTGACTCTCGACGCAATTTGAGTGTTCCATCGTCATTAGGAGTCCCTGAACGTTACAATTAACTATCATTTTTGCGTCGGATTAGAAAATCTAGACTCACAGGAGAACGACCATAAGGTGCCCGAGGCAGCAATAGACCCTTGGAGACAAGTCGGCTGGAGGCCGATGTATTGAATCTCGACGCAATTTGAGTGTTCCATCGACATTAGGATTCCCTGAACGTTACAATTAACTATCATTTTTGTGTCGGATTCGAAAATCTTGACTCACAGGAGAACGACCATAAGGTGCCCGGGGCAGCAACAGACCATAGGAGACAAGTCGGCTGGAGGCCGATGTATTGAATCTCGACGCAATTTGAGTGTTCCATCGTCATTAGGAGGCCTGAACGTTGCAATTAACTATCATTTTTGTGTCGGATTCGATAATCTAAACTCACAGGAGAACGACCATAAGGTGCCCGAGGCAGCAACAGACCCTTGGAGACAAGTCGGCTGGAGGCCGATGTATTGAATCTCGACGCAATTTGAGTGTTCCATCGGTATTAGGAGGCCCTGAACGTTACAGTTAACTATCATTTTAGCGTCGGATTCGAAAATCTACTAACAGGAGAAGGATCATATGGTGCACGAGACTGCAATATCCCCTTGGATACAAGTCGACTGGAGGTCGATGTATTGACTCTCGACGCAATTTGAGTGTTCCATCGTCTTTAGGAGTCCCTGAAAGTTACAATTAACTATCATTTATGCGTCGGATTCGAAAATCTAGACACACAGGAGAACGACCATAAGGTGCCCGAGGCAGCAATAGACCCTTGAAGACTAGTCGGCTGGAAACCGATGTATTGATTCTTGACGCAATTTGAGTGTTCCATCGTCATTAGGAGGCCCTGAACGTTACAATTAACAATCATTTATCGTCGGATTCGAAAATCTACTCACAGGAGAATTTCATACGGTGCTCGAGACAGCAATATCCCCTTGGAGACAAGTTCGCTGGAGGCCGATGTATTGAATCTCGACGCAATTTGAGTGTTCCATCGTCATTACGAGGCCCTGAACCTTAGAATTAACTATCAGTTTCGCGTCGGATTCGAAAATCTAAACTCACAGGAGAACGACTATAAGGTGCCCGAGGCAGCAACAGACCCTTGGAGACAAGTCGGCTGGAGGCCGATGTATTGAATCTCGACGCAATTTGAGTGTTCCATCGTCATTACAAGGCCCTGAACGTTACAATTAACTATCATTTATGCGTCGGATTCGAAAATCTAGACTCACAGGAGAACGACCATAAGGTGCCCGAGGCAGCAATAGACCCTTGGAGACAAGTCGGCTGGAGGCCGATGTATTGAATCTCGACGCAATTTGAGTGTTCCATCGTCATTAGGAGGCCCTGAACGTTACAATAAACTATCATTTTCGTGTCGGATTCGATAATCTAAACTCACAGGAGAACGACCATAAGGTGCCCGAGGCAGCAATAGACCCTTGGAGACAAGTCGGCTGGAGGCCGATGTATTGAATCTCGACGCAATTTGAGTGTTCCATCGTCATTACAAGGCCCTGAACGTTACAATTAACTATCATTTTTGCGTCGGATTCGAAAATCTAGACTCACAGGAGAACGACCATAAGGTGCCCCAAGGAAGCAATAGACCCTTGGAGACAAGTCGGCTGGAGGACGATGTATTGACTCTCGACGCAATTTGAGTGTTCCATCGTCATTAGAAGTCCCTGAACGTTACAATTAACTATCATTTTTGCGTCGGATTCGAAAATCTAGACTCACAGGAGAACGATCATTTGGTGCCCGAAGCAGCAATAGACCCTTGGAGACAAGTCGGCTGGAGGACGATGTATTGAATCTCGACGCAATTTGAGTGTTCCATGGTCATTAGGAGGCCCTGAACGTTACAATTAACTATCATTTTATCGTCGAATTCGAAAATCTTGACTCACAGGAGAACGACCATAAAGTGCCCGGAGCAGCAACAGACCATAGGAGACAAGTCGGCTGGAGGCCGATGTATTGAATCGCGACGCAATTTGAGTGTTCCATCGTCATTGGGAGGCCCTGAACGTTACAATTAACTATCATTTTTGTGTCGGATTCGATAATCTAAACTAACAGGAGAATGACAATAAGGTGCCCGAGGCAGCATCAGACCCTTGGAGACAAGTCGGCTGGAGGCCGATGTATTGAATCTCGACGCAATTTGAGTGTTCCATCGTCATTGGGAGGCCCTGAACGTTACAATTAACTATCATTTTTGTGTCGGATTCGATAATCTAAACTCACAGGAGAACGACCATAAGGTGCTCGAGGCAGCAACAGACCCTTGGAGACAAGTCGGCTGGAGGCCGATGTATTGAATCTCGACGCAATTTGAGTGTTCCATCGTCATTACAAGGCCCTGAACGTTACAATTAACTATCATTTTTGCGTCGGATTCGAAAATCTAGACTCACAGGAGATCGACCATAAGGTGCCCCAAGGAAGCAATAGACCCTTGGAGACAAGTCGGCTGGAGGCCGGTGTATTGAATCTCGACGCAATTTGAGTGTTCCATCGTCATTACAAGGCCCTGAACGTTACAATTAACTATCACTTTTGCGTCGGATTCGAAAATCTAGACTCACAGGAGAACGACCATAATGTGCCCGAGGCAGCAACAGACCCTTGGAGACAAGTCGGCTGGAGGCCGATGTATTGAATCTCGACGCAATTTGAGTGTTCCATCGTCATTACAAGGCCCTGAACGTTACAATTAACTATCATTTTTGCATCGGATTCGAAAATCTAGACTCACAGGAGAACGACCATAAGGTGCCCAAGGCAGCAACAGCCCATAGGAGAGAAGTCGGCTGGAGGCCGATGTATTGAATCTCGACGCAATATGAGTGTTCCATCGCCAATAGGAGGCCCTGAACGTTACAATTAACTATCATTTTTGCGTCGGATTCGAAAATCTAGACTCACAGGAGAACGACCATAAGGTGCCCGAGGCAGCAATAGACCCTTGGAGACAAGTCGGCTGGAGGCCGATGTATTGTATCTCGACGCAATTTGAGTGTTCCATCGTCATTACAAGGCCCTGAACGTTACAATTAACTATCATTTATGCGTCGGATTCGAAAATCTAGACTCACAGGAGAACGACCATAAGGTGCCCGAGGCAGCAATAGACCCTTGGAGACAAGTCGGCTGGAGGCCGATGTATTGAATCTCGACGCAATTTGAGTGTTCCATCGTCATTAGGAGGCCCTGAACGTTACAATAAACTATCATTTTCGTGTCGGAGTCGATAATCTAAACTCACAGGAGAACGACCATAAGGTGCCCGAGGCAGCAATAGACCCTTGGAGACAAGTCGGCTGGAGGCCGATGTATTGAATCTCGACGCAATTTGAGTGTTCCATCGTCATTACAAGGCCCTGAACGTTACAATTAACTATCATTTTTGCGTCGGATTCGAAAATCTAGACTCACAGGAGAACGACCATAAGGTGCCCCAAGGAAGCAATAGACCCTTGGAGACAAGTCGGCTGGAGGACGATGTATTGACTCTCGACGCAATTTGAGTGTTCCATCGTCATTAGGAGTCCCTGAACGTTACAATTAACTATCATTTTTGCGTCGGATTCGAAAATCTAGACTCACAGGAGAACGACCATTTGGTGCCCGAAGCAGCAATAGACCCTTGGAGACAAGTCGGCTGGAGGACGATGTATTGAATCTCGACGCAATTTGAGTGTTCCATGGTCATTAGGAGGCCCTGAACCTTACAATTAACTATCAGTTTCGCGTCGGATTCGAAAATCTAAACTCACAGGAGAACGACCATAAGGTGCCCGAGGCAGCAACAGACCCTTGGAGACAAGTCGGCTGGAGGACGATGTATTGAATCTCGTCGCAATTTGAGTGTTCCATCGTCATTAGGAGGCCCTGAACGTTACAATTAGCTATCATTTTATCGTCGGATTCGAAAATCTAGACTCACAGGAGAACGACCATAAGGTGCCCTAGGCAGCAACAGACCATAGGAGACAAGTCGGCTGGAGGCCGATGTATTGAACCTCGACGCAATTTGAGTGTTCCATCGCCAATAGGAGGCCCTGAACGTTACAATTAACTATCATTTTTGCATCGGATTCGAAAATCTAGACTCACAGGAGAACGACCATAAGGTTCCCGAGGCAGCAATAGACCCTTAGAGACAAGTCGGCTGGAGGCCGATGTATTGAATCTCAACGCAATTTGAGTGTTCCATCGGTATTAGGAGGCCCTGAACGTTACAGTTAACTATCATTTTAGCGTCGGATTCGAAAATCTACTAACAGGAGAAGGATCATATGGTGCACGAGACTGCAATATCCCCTTGGATACAAGTCGACTGGAGGTCGATGTATTGACTCTCGACGCAATTTGAGTGTTCCATCGTCTTTAGGAGTCCCTGAACGTTACAATTAACTATCATTTATGCGTCGGATTCGAAAATCTAGACTCACAGGAGAACGACCATAAGGTGCGCGAGGCAGCAACAGACCATAGGAGACAAGTCGGCTGGAGGACGATGTATTGAATCTCGACGCAATTTGAGTGTTCCATCGCCAATAGGAGGCCCTGAACGTTACAATTAACATTCATTTTTGCGTCGGATTCGAAAATCTAGACTCACAGGAGAACGACCATAAGGTGCCCGAGGCCGCAATAGACCCTTGGAGACAAGTCGGCTGGAGGACGATGTATTGAATCACGACGCAATTTGAGTGTTCCATCGGCATTAGGAGGCCCTGAACGTTACAATTAACAATCATTTTAGCGTCGGATTCGAAATTCTACTCACAGGAGAAGTTCATACGGTGCTCGAGACAGCAATATCCCCTTGGAGACAAGTCCGCTGGAGGCCGATGTATTGAATCTCGACGCAATTTGAGTGTTCCATCGTCATTAGGAGGCCCTGAACCTTACAATTAACTATCAGTTTCGCGTCGGATTCGAAAATCTAAACTCACAGGAGAACGACCATAAGGTGCCCGAGGCAGCAACAGACCCTTGGAGACAAGTCGGCTGGAGGACGATGTATTGAATCTCGTCGCAATTTGAGTGTTCCATCGTCATTAGGAGGCCCTGAACGTTACAATTAGCTATCATTTTATCGTCGGATTCGAAAATCTAGACTCACAGGAGAACGACCATAAGGTGCCCTAGGCAGCAACAGACCCTTGGAGACAAGTCGGCTGGAGGCCGATGTATTGAATCTCGACGCAATTTGAGTGTTCCATCGACATTATAATTCCCTGAACGTTACAATTAACTATCATTTTTGTGTCGGATTCGATAATCTAAACTCACAGGAGAACGACCATAAGGTGCCCGAGGCAGCAACAGACCCTTGGAGACAAGTCGGCTGGAGGCCGATATATTGAATCTCGACGAAATTTGAGTGTTCCATCGTCATTACAAGGCCCTGAACGTTACAATTAACTATCATTTTTGCGTCGGATTCGAAAATCTAGACTCACAGGAGAACGACCATAAGGTGCCCCAAGGAAGCAATAGACCCTTGGAGACAAGTCGGCTGGAGGACGATGTATTGACTCTCGACGCAATTTGAGTGTTCCATCGTCATTAGGAGTCCCTGAACGTTACAATTAACTATCATTTTTGCGTCGGATTCGAAAATCTAGACTCACAGGAGAACGACCATTTGGTGCCCGAGGCAGCAATAGACCCTTGGAGACAAGTCGGCTGGAGGACGATGTATTGAATCTTGTCGCAATTTGGGTGTTCCATCGTCATTAGGAGGCCCTGAACGTTACAATTAACTATCATTTTATCGTCGAATTCGAAAATCTTGACTCACAGGAGAACGACCATAAGGTACCCGGGGCAGCAACAGACCATAGGAGACAAGTCGGCTGGAGGCCGATGTATTGAATCTCGACGCAATTTGAGTGTTCCATCGTCATTAGGAGGCCTGAACGTTGCTATTAACTATCATTTTTGTGTCGGATTCGATAATCTAAACTCACAGGAGAACGACCATAAGGTGCCCGAGGCAGCAACAGACCCTTGGAGACAAGTCGGGTGGAGGCCGATGTATTGAATCTCGACGAAAGTTGAGTGCTCCATCGTCATTACAACGCCCTGAACGTTACAATTAACTATCATTTTTGCGTCGGATTCGAAAATCTAGACTCACAGGAGAACGACCAAAAGGTGCCCCAAGGAAGCAATAGACCCTTGGAGACAAGTCGGCTGGAGGACGATGTATTGACTCTCGACGCAATTTGAGTGTTCCATCGTCATTAGGAGTCCCTGAACGTTACAATTAACTATCATTTTTGCGTCGGATTAGAAAATCTAGACTCACAGGAGAACGACCATAAGGTGCCCGAGGCAGCAATAGACCCTTGGAGACAAGTCGGCTGGAGGCCGATGTATTGAATCTCGACGCAATTCGAGTGTTCCATCGACATTAGGATTCCCTGAACGTTACAATTAACTATCATTTTTGTGTCGGATTCGAAAATCTTGACTCACAGGAGAACGACCATAAGGTGCCCGGGGCAGCAACAGACCATAGGAGACAAGTCGGCTGGAGGCCGATGTATTGAATCTCGACGCAATTTGAGTGTTCCATCGTCATTAGGAGGCCTGAACGTTGCAATTAACTATCATTTTTGTGTCGGATTCGATAATCTAAACTCACAGGAGAACGACCATAAGGTGCCCGAGGCAGCAACAGATACTTGGAGACAAGTCGGCTGGAGGCCGATGTATTGAATCTCGACGCAATTTGAGTGTTCCATCGGTATTAGGAGGCCCTGAACGTTACAGTTAACTATCATTTTAGCGTCGGATTCGAAAATCTACTAACAGGAGAAGGATCATATGGTGCACGAGACTGCAATATCCCCTTGGATACAAGTCGACTGGAGGTCGATGTATTGACTCTCGACGCAATTTGAGTGTTCCATCGTCTTTAGGAGTCCCTGAAAGTTACAATTAACTATCATTTATGCGTCGGATTCGAAAATCTAGACACACAGGAGAACGACCATAAGGTGCCCGAGGCAGCAATAGACCCTTGAAGACTAGTCGGCTGGAAACCGATGTATTGATTCTTGACGCAATTTGAGTGTTCCATCGTCATTAGGAGGCCCTGAACGTTGCAATTAACAATCATTTATCGTCGGATTCGAAAATCTACTCACAGGAGAATTTCATACGGTGCTCGAGACAGCAATATCCCCTTGGAGACAAGTCCGCTGGAGGCCGATGTATTGAATCTCGACGCAATTTGAGTGTTCCAGCGTCATTACGAGGCCCTGAACCTTAGAATTAACTATCAGTTTCGCGTCGGATTCGAAAATCTAAACTCACAGGAGAACGACTATAAGGTGCCCGAGGCAGCAACAGACCCTTGGAGACAAGTCGGCTGGAGGCCGATGTATTGAATCTCGACGCAATTTGAGTGTTCCATCGTCATTACAAGGCCCTGAACGTTACAATTAACTATCATTTATGCGTCGGATTCGAAAATCTAGACTCACAGGAGAACGATCATAAGGTGCCCGAGGCAGCAATAGACCCTTGGAGACAAGTCGGCTGGAGGCCGATGTATTGAATCTCGACGCAATTTGAGTGTTCCATCGTCATTAGGAGGCCCTGAACGTTACAATAAACTATCATTTTCGTGTCGGATTCGATAATCTAAACTCACAGGAGAACGACCATAAGGTGCCCGAGGCAGCAATAGACCCTTGGAGACAAGTCGGCTGGAGGCCGATGTATAATCTCGACGCAATTTGAGTGTTCCATCGTCATTACAAGGCCCTGAACGTTACAATTAACTATCATTTTTGCGTCGGATTCGAAAATCTAGACTCACAGGAGAACGACCATAAGGTGCCCCAAGGAAGCAATAGACCCTTGGAGACAAGTCGGCTGGAGGACGATGTATTGACTCTCGACGCAATTTGAGTGTTCCATCGTCATTAGGAGTCCCTGAACGTTACAATTAACTATCATTTTTGCGTCGGATTCGAAAATCTAGACTCACAGGAGAACGATCATTTGGTGCCCGAAGCAGCAATAGACCCTTGGAGACAAGTCGGCTGGAGGACGATGTATTGAATCTCGACGCAATTTGAGTGTTCCATGGTCATTAGGAGGCCCTGAGCGTTACAATTAACTATCATTTTATCGTCGAATTCGAAAATCTTGACTCACAGGAGAACGACCATAAAGTGCCCGGGGCAGCAACAGACCATAGGAGACAAGTCGGCTGGAGGCCGATGTATTGAATCGCGACGCAATTTGAGTGTTCCATCGTCATTAGGAGGCCCTGAACGTTACAATTAACTATCATTTTTGTGTCGGATTCGATAATCTAAACTAACAGGAGAATGACAATAAGGTGCCCGAGGCAGCATCAGACCCTTGGAGACAAGTCGGCTGGAGGCCGATGTATTGAATCTCGACGCAATTTGAGTGTTCCATCGTCATTAGGAGGCCCTGAACGTTACAATTAACTATCATTTTTGTGTCGGATTCGATAATCTAAACTCACAGGAGAACGACCATAAGGTGCTCGAGGCAGCAACAGACCCTTGGAGACAAGTCGGCTGGAGGCCGATGTATTGAATCTCGACGCAATTTGAGTGTTCCATCGTCATTACAAGGCCCTGAACGTTACAATTAACTATCATTTTTGCGTCGGATTCGAAAATCTAGACTCACAGGAGGTCGACCATAAGGTGCCCCAAGGAAGCAATAGACCCTTGGAGACAAGTCGGCTGGAGGCCGGTGTATTGAATCTCGACGCAATTTGAGTGTTCCATCGTCATTACAAGGCCCTGAACGTTACAATTAACTATCACTTTTGCGTCGGATTCGAAAATCTAGACTCACAGGAGAACGACCATAATGTGCCCGAGGCAGCAACAGACCCTTGGAGACAAGTCGGCTGGAGGCCGATGTATTGAATCTCGACGCAATTTGAGTGTTCCATCGTCATTACAAGGCCCTGAACGTTACAATTAACTATCATTTTTGCGTCGGATTCGAAAATCTAGACTCACAGGAGAACGACCATAAGGTGCCCGAGGCAGCAATAGACCCTTGGAGACAAGTCGGCTGGAGGCCGATGTATTGAATCTCGACGCAATTTGAGTGTTCCATCGTCATTACAAGGCCCTGAACGTTACAATTAACTATCATTTATGCGTCGGATTCGAAAATCTAGACTCACAGGAGAACGACCATAAGGTGCCCGAGGCAGCAATAGACCCTTGGAGACAAGTCGGCTGGAGGCCGATGTATTGAATCTCGACGCAATTTGAGTGTTCCATCGTCATTAGGAGGCCCTGAACGTTACAATAAACTATCATTTTCGTGTCGGATTCGATAATCTAAACTCACAGGAGAACGACCATAAGGTGCCCGAGGCAGCAATAGACCCTTGGAGACAAGTCGGCTGGAGGCCGATGTATTGAATCTCGACGCAATTTGAGTGTTCCATCTTCATTACAAGGCCCTGAACGTTACAATTAACTATCATTTTTGCGTCGGATTCGAAAATCTAGACTCACAGGAGAACGACCATAAGGTGCCCCAAGGAAGCAATAGACCCTTGGAGACAAGTCGGCTGGAGGACGATGTATTGACTCTCGACGCAATTTGAGTGTTCCATCGTCATTAGGAGTCCCTGAACGTTACAATTAACTATCATTTTTGCGTCGGATTCGAAAATCTAGACTCACAGGAGAACGACCATTTGGTGCCCGAAGCAGCAATAGACCCTTGGAGACAAGTCGGCTGGAGGACGATGTATTGAATCTCGACGCAATTTGAGTGTTCCATGGTCATTAGGAGGCCCTGAACCTTACAATTAACTATCAGTTTCGCGTCGGATTCGAAAATCTAAACTCACAGGAGAACGACCATAAGGTGCCCGAGGCAGCAACAGACCCTTGGAGACAAGTCGGCTGGAGGACGATGTATTGAATCTCGTCGCAATTTGAGTGTTCCATCGTCATTAGGAGGCCCTGAACGTTACAATTAGCTATCATTTTATCGTCGGATTCGAAAATCTAGACTCACAGGAGAACGACCATAAGGTGCCCTAGGCAGCAACAGACCATAGGAGACAAGTCGGCTGGAGGCCGATGTATTGAACCTCGACGCAATTTGAGTGTTCCATCGCCAATAGGAGGCCCTGAACGTTACAATTAACTATCATTTTTGCATCGGATTCGAAAATCTAGACTCACAGGAGAACGACCATAAGGTTCCCGAGGCAGCAATAGACCCTTAGAGACAAGTCGGCTGGAGGCCGATGTATTGAATCTCAACGCAATTTGAGTGTTCCATCGGTATTAGGAGGCCCTGAACGTTACAGTTAACTATCATTTTAGCGTCGGATTCGAAAATCTACTAACAGGAGAAGGATCATATGGTGCACGAGACTGCAATATCCCCTTGGATACAAGTCGACTGGAGATCGATGTATTGACTCTCGACGCAATTTGAGTGTTCCATCGTCTTTAGGAGTCCCTGAACGTTACAATTAACTATCATTTATGCGTCGGATTCGAAAATCTAGACTCACAGGAGAACGACCATAAGGTGCCCGAGGCAGCAATAGACCCTTGGAGACAAGTCGGCTGGAGGCCGATGTATTGAATCTCGACGCAATTTGAGTGTTCCATCGTCATTACAAGGCCCTGAACGTTACAATTAACTATCATTTATGCGTCGGATTCGAAAATCTAGACTCACAGGAGAACGACCAAAAGGTGCCCCAAGGAAGCAATAGACCCTTGGAAACAAGTCGGCTGGAGGACGATGTATTGACTCTCGACGCAATTTGAGTGTTCCATCGTCATTAGGAGTCCCTGAACGTTACAATTAACTATCATTTTTGCGTCGGATTCGAAAATCTAGACTCACAGGAGAACGACCATAAGGTGCCCGAGGCAGCAATAGACCCTTGGAGACAAGTCGGCTGGAGGCCGATGTATTGAATCTCGACGCAATTTGAGTGTTCCATCGACATTAGGATTCCCTGAACGTTACAATTAACTATCATTTTTGTGTCGGATTCGATAATCTAAACTCACAGGAGAACGACCATAAGGTGCCCGAGGCAGCAACAGACCCTTGGAGACAAGTCGGCTGGAGGCCGATGTATTGAATCTCGACGAAATTTGAGTGTTCCATCGTCATTACAAGGCCCTGAACGTTACAATTAACAATCATTTTTGCGTCGGATTCGAAAATCTAGACTCACAGGAGAACGACCATAAGGTGCCCCAAGGAAGCAATAGACCCTTGGAGACAAGTCGGCTGGAGGACGATGTATTGACTCTCGACGCAATTTGAGTGTTCCATCGTCATTAGGAGTCCCTGAACGTTACAATTAACTATCATTTTTGCGTCGGATTCGAAAATCTAGACTCACAGGAGAACGACCATTTGGTGCCCGAGGCAGCAATAGACCCTTGGAGACAAGTCGGCTGGAGGACGATGTATTGAATCTTGTCGCAATTTGGGTGTTCCATCGTCATTAGGAGGCCCTGAACGTTACAATTAACTATCATTTTATCGTCGAATTCGAAAATCTTGACTCACAGGAGAACGACCATAAGGTGCCCGGGGCAGCAACAGACCATAGGAGAGAAGTCGGCTGGAGGCCGATGTATTGAATCTCGACGCAATTTGAGTGTTCCATCGTCATTAGGAGGCCTGAACGTTGCTATTAACTATCATTTTTGTGTCGGATTCGATAATCTAAACTCACAGGAGAACGACCATAAGGTGCCCGAGGCAGCAACAGACCCTTGGAGACAAGTCCTCTGGAGGCCGATGTATTGAATCTCGACGAAAGTTGAGTGTTCCATCGTCATTACAACGCCCTGAACGTTACAATTAACTATCATTTTTGCGTCGGATTCGAAAATCTAGACTCACAGGAGAACGACCATAAGGTGCCCCAAGGAAGCAATAGACCCTTGGAGACAAGTCGGCTGGAGGACGATGTATTGAATCTCGTCGCAATTTGAGTGTTCCATCGTCATTAGGAGGCCCTGAACGTTACAATTAGCTATCATTTTATCGTCGGATTCGAAAATCTAGACTCACAGGAGAACGACCATAAGGTGCCCTAGGCAGCAACAGACCATAGGAGACAAGTCGGCTGGAGGCCGATGTATTGAACCTCGACGCAATTTGAGTGTTCCATCGCCAATAGGAGGCCCTGAACGTTACAATTAACTATCATTTTTGCATCGGATTCGAAAATCTAGACTCACAGGAGAACGACCATAAGGTTCCCGAGGCAGCAATAGACCCTTAGAGACAAGTCGGCTGGAGGCCGATGTATTGAATCTCAACGCAATTTGAGTGTTCCATCGGTATTAGGAGGCCCTGAACGTTACAGTTAACTATCATTTTAGCGTCGGATTCGAAAATCTACTAACAGGAGAAGGATCATATGGTGCACGAGACTGCAATATCCCCTTGGATACAAGTCGACTGGAGATCGATGTATTGACTCTCGACGCAATTTGAGTGTTCCATCGTCTTTAGGAGTCCCTGAACGTTACAATTAACTATCATTTATGCGTCGGATTCGAAAATCTAGACTCACAGGAGAACGACCATAAGGTGCCCGAGGCAGCAATAGACCCTTGGAGACAAGTCGGCTGGAGGCCGATGTATTGAATCTCGACGCAATTTGAGTGTTCCATCGTCATTACAAGGCCCTGAACGTTACAATTAACTATCATTTATGCGTCGGATTCGAAAATCTAGACTCACAGGAGAACGACCAAAAGGTGCCCCAAGGAAGCAATAGACCCTTGGAAACAAGTCGGCTGGAGGACGATGTATTGACTCTCGACGCAATTTGAGTGTTCCATCGTCATTAGGAGTCCCTGAACGTTACAATTAACTATCATTTTTGCGTCGGATTCGAAAATCTAGACTCACAGGAGAACGACCATAAGGTGCCCGAGGCAGCAATAGACCCTTGGAGACAAGTCGGCTGGAGGCCGATGTATTGAATCTCGACGCAATTTGAGTGTTCCATCGACATTAGGATTCCCTGAACGTTACAATTAACTATCATTTTTGTGTCGGATTCGATAATCTAAACTCACAGGAGAACGACCATAAGGTGCCCGAGGCAGCAACAGACCCTTGGAGACAAGTCGGCTGGAGGCCGATGTATTGAATCTCGACGAAATTTGAGTGTTCCATCGTCATTACAAGGCCCTGAACGTTACAATTAACAATCATTTTTGCGTCGGATTTGAAAATCTAGACTCACAGGAGAACGACCATAAGGTGCCCCAAGGAAGCAATAGACCCTTGGAGACAAGTCGGCTGGAGGACGATGTATTGACTCTCGACGCAATTTGAGTGTTCCATCGTCATTAGGAGTCCCTGAACGTTACAATTAACTATCATTTTTGCGTCGGATTCGAAAATCTAGACTCACAGGAGAACGACCATTTGGTGCCCGAGGCAGCAATAGACCCTTGGAGACAAGTCGGCTGGAGGACGATGTATTGAATCTTGTCGCAATTTGGGTGTTCCATCGTCATTAGGAGGCCCTGAACGTTACAATTAACTATCATTTTATCGTCGAATTCGAAAATCTTGACTCACAGGAGAACGACCATAAGGTGCCCGGGGCAGCAACAGACCATAGGAGAGAAGTCGGCTGGAGGCCGATGTATTGAATCTCGACGCAATTTGAGTGTTCCATCGTCATTAGGAGGCCTGAACGTTGCTATTAACTATCATTTTTGTGTCGGATTCGATAATCTAAACTCACAGGAGAACGACCATAAGGTGCCCGAGGCAGCAACAGACCCTTGGAGACAAGTCGGCTGGAGGCCGATGTATTGAATCTCGACGCAATTTGAGTGTTCCATCGGTATTAGGAGGCCCTGAACGTTACAGTTAACTATCATTTTAGCGTCGGATTCGAAAATCTACTAACAGGAGAAGGATCATATGGTGCACGAGACTGCAATATCCCCTTGGATACAAGTCGACTGGAGGTCGATGTATTGACTCTCGACGCAATTTGAGTGTTCCATCGTCTTTAGGAGTCCCTGAAAGTTACAATTAACTATCATTTATGCGTCGGATTCGAAAATCTAGACTCACAGGAGAACGACCATAAGGTGCCCGAGGCAGCAATAGACCCTTGAAGACTAGTCGGCTGGAAACCGATGTATTGATTCTTGACGCAATTTGAGTGTTCCATCGTCATTAGGAGGCCCTGAACGTTACAATTAACAATCATTTATCGTCGGATTCGAAAATCTACTCACAGGAGAATTTCATACGGTGCTCGAGACAGCAATATCCCCTTGGAGACAAGTCCGCTGGAGGCCGATGTATTGAATCTCGACGAAATTTGAGTGTTCCATCGTCATTACGAGGCCCTGAACCTTAGAATTAACTATCAGTTTCGCGTCGGATTCGAAAATCTAAACTCACAGGAGAACGACTATAAGGTGCCCGAGGCAGCAACAGACCCTTGGAGACAAGTCGGCTGGAGGCCGATGTATTGAATCTCGACGCAATTTGAGTGTTCCATCGTCATTAGGAGGCCCTGAACGTTACAATAAACTATCATTTTCGTGTCGGATTCGATAATCTAAACTCACAGGAGAACGACCATAAGGTGCCCGAGGCAGCAATAGACCCTTGGAGACAAGTCGGCTGGAGGCCGATGTATTAAATCTCGACGCAATTTGAGTGTTCCATCGTCATTACAAGGCCCTGAACGTTACAATTAACTATCATTTTTGCGTCGGATTCGAAAATCTAGACTCACAGGAGAACGACCATAAGGTGCCCCAAGGAAGCAATACACCCTTGGAGACAAGTCGGCTGGAGGACGATGTATTGACTCTCGACGCAATTTGAGTGTTCCATCGTCATTAGGAGTCCCTGAACGTTACAATTAACTATCATTTTTGCGTCGGATTCGAAAATCTAGACTCACAGGAGAACGACCATTTGGTGCCCGAAGCAGCAATAGACCCTTGGAGACAAGTCGGATGGAGGACGATGTATTGAATCTCGACGCAATTTGAGTGTTCCATGGTCATTAGGAGGCCCTGAACGTTACAATTAACTATCATTTTATCGTCGAATTCGAAAATCTTGACTCACAGGAGAACGACCATAAAGTGCCCGGGGCAGCAACAGACCATAGGAGACAAGTCGGCTGGAGGCCGATGTATTGAATCGCGACGCAATTTGAGTGTTCCATCGTCATTAGGAGGCCCTGAACGTTACAATTAACTATCATTTTTGTGTCGGATTCGATAATCTAAACTAACAGGAGAATGACAATAAGGTGCCCGAGGCAGCATCAGACCCTTGGAGACAAGTCGGCTGGAGGCCGATGTATTGAATCTCGACGCAATTTGAGTGTTCCATCGTCATTAGGAGGCCCTGAACGTTACAATTAACTATCATTTTTGTGTCGGATTCGATAATCTAAACTCACAGGAGAACGACCATAAGGTGCTCGAGGCAGCAACAGACCCTTGGAGACAAGTCGGCTGGAGGCCGATGTATTGAATCTCGACGCAATTTGAGTGTTCCATCGTCATTACAAGGCCCTGAACGTTACAATTAACTATCATTTTTGCGTCGGATTCGAAAATCTAGACTCACAGGAGAACGACCATAAGGTGCCCCAAGGAAGCAATAGACCCTTGGAGACAAGTCGGCTGGAGGCCGGTGTATTGAATCTCGACGCAATTTGAGTGTTCCATCGTCATTACAAGGCCCTGAACGTTACAATTAACTATCACTTTTGCGTCGGATTCGAAAATCTAGACTCACAGGAGAACGACCATAAGGTGCCCGAGGCAGCAACAGACCTTGGAGACAAGTCGGCTGGAGGCCGATGTATTGAATCTCGACGCAATTTGAGTGTTCCATCGTCATTACAAGGCCCTGAACGTTACAATTAACTATCATTTTTGCGTCGGATTCGAAAATCTAGACTCACAGGAGAACGACCATAAGGTGCCCGAGGCAGCAATAGACCCTTGGAGACAAGTCGGCTGGAGGCCGATGTATTGAATCTCGACGCAATTTGAGTGTTCCATCGTCATTACAAGGCCCTGAACGTTACAATTAACTATCATTTATGCGTCGGATTCGAAAATCTAGACTCACATGAGAACGACCATAAGGTGCCCGAGGCAGCAATAGACCCTTGGAGACAAGTCGGCTGGAGGCCGATGTATTGAATCTCGACGCAATTTGAGTGTTCCATCGTCATTAGGAGGCCCTGAACGTTACAATAAACTATCATTTTCGTGTCGGATTCGATAATCTAAACTCACAGGAGAACGACCATAAGGTGCCCGAGGCAGCAATAGACCCTTGGAGACAAGTCGGCTGGAGGCCAATGTATTGAATCTCGACGCAATTTGAGTGTTCCATCGTCATTACAAGGCCCTGAACGTTACAATTAACTATCATTTTTGCGTCGGATTCGAAAATCTAGACTCACAGGAGAACGACCATAAGGTGCCCCAAGGAAGCAATAGACCCTTGGAGACAAGTCGGCTGGAGGACGATGTATTGACTCTCGACGCAATTTGAGTGTTCCATCGTCATTAGGAGTCCCTGAACGTTACAATTAACTATCATTTTTGCGTCGGATTCGAAAATCTAGACTCACAGGAGAACGACCATTTGGTGCCCGAAGCAGCAATAGACCCTTGGAGACAAGTCGGCTGGAGGACGATGTATTGAATCTCGACGCAATTTGAGTGTTCCATGGTCATTAGGAGGCCCTGAACGTTACAATTAACTATCATTTTATCGTCGAATTCGAAAATCTTGACTCACAGGAGACGACCATAAAGTGCCCGGGGCAGCAACAGACCATAGCAGACAAGTCGGCTGGAGGCCGATGTATTGAATCGCGACGCAATTGAGTGTTCCATCGTCATTAGGAGGCCCTGAACGTTACAATTAACTATCATTTTTGTGTCGGATTCGATAATCTAAACTAACAGGAGAATGACAATAAGGTGCCCGAGGCAGCATCAGACCCTTGGAGACAAGTCGGCTGGATCCGATGTATTGAATCTCGACGCAATTTGAGTGTTCCATCGTCATTAGGAGGCCCTGAACGTTACAATTAACTATCATTTTTGTGTCGGATTCGATAATCTAAACTCACAGGAGAACGACCATAAGGTGCTCGAGGCAGCAACAGACCCTTGGAGACAAGTCGGCTGGAGGCCGATGTATTGAATCTCGACGCAATTTGAGTGTTCCATCGTCATTACAAGGCCCTGAACGTACAATTAACTATCATTTTTGCGTCGGATTCGAAAATCTAGACTCACGAGAGAACGACCATAAGGTGCCCAAGGAAGCAATAGACCCTTGGAGACAAGTCGGCTGGAGGCCGGTGTATTGAATCTCGACGCAATTTGAGTGTTCCATCGTCGTTGCAAGCCCTGAACGTTACAATTAACTTTCACTTTTGCGTCGGATTCCAAAATCTAGACTCACAGGAGAACGACCATAAGGTGCCCGAGGCAGCAACAGACCCTTGGAGACAAGTCGGCTGGAGGCCGATGTATTGAATCTCGACGCAATTGAGTGTTCCATCGTCATTACAAGGCCCTGAACGTTACAATTAACTATCATTTTTGCGTCGGATAAGAAAATCTAGACTCTAAGGAGACGACCATAAGGTGCCCGAGGCAGCAATAGACCCTTGGAGACAAGTCGGCTGGAGGCCGATGTATTGAATCTCGACACAATTTGAGTGTTCCATCGTCATTACAAGGCCCTGAACGTTACAATTAACTATCATTTATGCGTCGGATTCGAAATCTAGACTCACAGGAGAACGACCATAAGGTGCCCGAGGCAGCAATAGACCCTTGGAGACAAGTCGGCTGGAGGCCGATGTATTGAATCTCGACGCAGTTTGAGTGTTCCATCGTCATTAGGAGGCCCTGAACGTTACAATAAACTATCATTTTCGTGTCGGATTCGATAATCTAAACTCACAGGAGAACGACCATAAGGTGCCCGAGGCAACAATAGACCCTTGGAGACAAGTCGGCTGGAGGCCGATGTATTGAATCTCGACGCAATTTGAGTGTTCCATCGTCATTACAAGGC
This sequence comes from Schistocerca americana, assembly GCF_021461395.2. NCBI lineage: Eukaryota > Metazoa > Arthropoda > Insecta > Orthoptera > Acrididae > Schistocerca > Schistocerca americana. Next base: position 71,999 of record NW_025725962.1, on the reverse strand, counting down.
CCTGAACGTTACAATTAACTATCATTTTTGCGTCGGATTCGAAAATCTAGACTCACAGGGGAACGACCATAAGGTGCCCCAAGGAAGGCAATAGACCCTTGGAGACAAGTCGGTGGAGGACGATGTATTGACTCTCGACGCAATTTGAGTGTTCCATCGTCATTAGGAGTCCCTGAACGTTACAATTAACTATCATTTTTGCGTCGGATTCGAAAATCTAGACTCACAGGAGAACGACCATTTGGTGCCCGAGGCAGCAATAGACCCTGGAGACAAGTCGGCTGGAGGACGATGTATTGAATCTCGACGCAATTTGAGTGTTCCATGGTCATTAGGAGGCCCTGAACGATACAATTAACTATCATTTTATCGTCGAATTCGAAAATCTTGACTCACAGGAGAACGACCATAAAGTGCCCGGGGCAGCAACAGACCATAGGAGACAAGTCGGCTGGAGGCCGATGTATTGAATCTCGACGCCATTTGAGTGTTCCATCGTCATTAGGAGGCCCTGAACGTTACAATTAACTATCATTTTTGTGTCGGATTCGATAATCTAAACTAACAGGAGAATGAAAATAAGGTGCCCGAGGCAGCATCAGACCCTTGGAGACAAGTCGGCTGGAGGCCGATGTATTGAATCTCGACGCAATTTGAGTGTTCCATCGTCATTAGGAGGCCCTGAACGTTACAATTAACTATCATTTTTGTGTCGGATTCGATAATCTAAACTCACAGGAGAACGACCATATGGTGCCCGAGGCAGCAACAGACCCTTGGAGACAAGTCGGCTGGAGGCCGATGTATTGAATCTCGACGCAATTTGAGTGTTCCATCGTCATTAGGAGTCCTGAACGTTACAATTAACTATCATTTTTGCGTCGGATTCGAAAATCTAGACTCACAGGAGAACGACCATAAGGTGCCCCAAGGAAGCAATAGACCCTTGGAGACAAGTCGGCTGGAGGCCGGTGTATTGAATCTCGACGCAATTTGAGTGTTCCATCGTCATTACAAGGCCCTGAACGTTACAATTAACTATCACTTTTGCGTCGGATTCGAAAATCTAGACTCACAGGAGAACGACCATAAGGTGCCCGAGGCAGCAACAGACCCTGGATACAAGTCGGCTGGAGGCCGATGTATTGAATCTCGACGCAATTTGAGTGTTCCATCGTCATTACAAGGCCCTGAACGTTACAATTAACTATCATTTTTGCGTCGGATTCGAAAATCTAGACTCACAGGAGAACGACCATAAGGTGCCGAGGCAGCAATAGACCCTTGGAGACAAGTCGGCTGGAGGCCGATGTATTGATTCTCGACGCAATTTGAGTGTTCCATCGACATTAGGATTCCTGAACGTTACAATTAACTATCATTTTTGTGTCGGATTCGAAAATCTTGACTCACAGGAGAACGACCACAAGGTGCCCGGGGCAGCAACAGACCATAGGAGACAAGTCGGCTGGAGGCGATGTATTGAATCTCGACGCAATTTGAGTGTTCCATCGTCATTAGGAGGCCTGAACGTTGCAATTAACTATCATTTTTTTTGTGTCGGATTCGATAATCTAACTCACAGGAGAACGACCATAAGGTGCCCGAGGCAGCAACAGACCCTTGGAGACAAGTCGGCTGGAGGCCGATGTATTGAATCTCGACGCAATTTGAGTGTTCCATCGGTATTAGGAGGCCCTGAACGTTACAGTTAACTATCATTTTAGCGTCGGATTCGAAAATCTACTAACAGGAGAAGGATCATATGGTGCACGAGACTGCAATATCCCCTTGGATACAAGTCGACTGGAGGTCGATGTATTGACTCTCGACGCAATTTGAGTGTTCCATCGTCTTTAGGAGTCCCTGAACGTTACAATTAACTATCATTTTTGCGTCGGATTCGAAAATCTAGACTCACAGGAGAACGACCATTTGGTGCCCGAGGCAGCAATAGACCCTTGGAGACAAGTCGGCTGGAGGACGATGTATTGAATCTTGTCGCAATTTGGGTGTTCCATCGTCATTAGGAGGCCCTGAACGTTACAATTAACTATCATTTTATCGTCGAATTCGAAAATCTTGACTCACAGGAGAACGACCATAAGGTGCCCGGGGCAGCAACAGACCATAGGAGAGAAGTCGGCTGGAGGCCGATGTATTGAATCTCGACGCAATTTGAGTGTTCCATCGTCATTAGGAGGCCTGAACGTTGCTATTAACTATCATTTTTGTGTCGGATTCGATAATCTAAACTCACAGGAGAACGACCATAAGGTGCCCGAGGCAGCAACAGACCCTTGGAGACAAGTCCTCTGGAGGCCGATGTATTGAATCTCGACGAAAGTTGAGTGTTCCATCGTCATTACAACGCCCTGAACGTTACAATTAACTATCATTTTTGCGTCGGATTCGAAAATCTAGACTCACAGGAGAACGACCAAAAGGTGCCCCAAGGAAGCAATAGACCCTTGGAGACAAGTCGGCTGGAGGACGATGTATTGACTCTCGACGCAATTTGAGTGTTCCATCGTCATTAGGAGTCCCTGAACGTTACAATTAACTATCATTTTTGCGTCGGATTCGAAAATCTAGACTCACAGGAGAACGACCATAAGGTGCCCGAGGCAGCAATAGACCCTTGGAGACAAGTCGGCTGGAGGCCGATGTATTGAATCTCGACGCAATTTGAGTGTTCCATCGACATTAGGATTCCCTGAACGTTACAATTAACTATCATTTTTGTGTCGGATTCGAAAATCTTGACTCACAGGAGAACGACCTTAAGGTGCCTGGGGCAGCAACAGACCATAGGAGACAAGTCGGCTGGAGGCCGATGTATTGAATCTCGACGCAATTTGAGTGTTCCATCGTCATTAGGAGGCCTGAACGTTGCAATTAACTATCATTTTTGTGTCGGATTCGATAATCTAAACTCACAGGAGAACGACCATAAGGTGCCCGAGGCAGCAACAGACCCTTGGAGACAAGTCGGCTGGAGGCCGATGTATTGAATCTCGACGCAATTTGAGTGTTCCATCGGTATTAGGAGGCCCTGAACGTTACAGTTAACTATCATTTTAGCGTCGGATTCGAAAATCTACTAACAGGAGAAGGATCATATGGTGCACGAGACTGCAATATCCCCTTGGATACAAGTCGACTGGAGGTCGATGTATTGACTCTCGACGCAATTTGAGTGTTCCATCGTCTTTAGGAGTCCCTGAAAGTTACAATTAACTATCATTTATGCGTCGGATTCGAAAATCTAGACTCACAGGAGAACGACCATAAGGTGCCCGAGGCAGCAATAGACCCTTGAAGACTAGTCGGCTGGAAACCGATGTATTGATTCTTGACGCAATTTGAGTGTTCCATCGTCATTAGGAGGCCCTGAACGTTACAATTAACAATCATTTATCGTCGGATTCGAAAATCTACTCACAGGAGAATTTCATACGGTGCTCGAGACAGCAATATCCCCTTGGAGACAAGTCCGCTGGAGGCCGATGTATTGAATCTCGACGAAATTTGAGTGTTCCATCGTCATTACGAGGCCCTGAACCTTAGAATTAACTATCAGTTTCGCGTCGGATTCGAAAATCTAAACTCACAGGAGAACGACTATAAGGTGCCCGAGGCAGCAACAGACCCTTGGAGACAAGTCGGCTGGAGGCCGATGTATTGAATCTCGACGCAATTTGAGTGTTCCATCGTCATTAGGAGGCCCTGAACGTTACAATAAACTATCATTTTCGTGTCGGATTCGATAATCTAAACTCACAGGAGAACGACCATAAGGTGCCTGAGGCAGCAATAGACCCTTGGAGACAAGTCGGCTGGAGGCCGATGTATTAAATCTCGACGCAATTTGAGTGTTCCATCGTCATTACAAGGCCCTGAACGTTACAATTAACTATCATTTTTGCGTCGGATTCGAAATCTAGACTCACAGGAGAACGACCATAAGGTGCCCCAAGGAAGCAATACACCCTTGGAGACAAGTCGGCTGGAGGACGATGTATTGACTCTCGACGCAATTTGAGTGTTCCATCGTCATTAGGAGTCCCTGAACGTTACAATTAACTATCATTTTTGCGTCGGATTCGAAAATCTAGACTCACAGGAGAACGACCATTTGGTGCCCGAAGCAGCAATAGACCCTTGGAGACAAGTCGGATGGAGGACGATGTATTGAATCTCGACGCAATTTGAGTGTTCCATGGTCATTAGGAGGCCCTGAACGTTACAATTAACTATCATTTTATCGTCGAATTCGAAAATCTTGACTCACAGGAGAACGACCATAAAGTGCCCGGGGCAGCAACAGACCATAGGAGACAAGTCGGCTGGAGGCCGATGTATTGAATCGCGACGCAATTTGAGTGTTCCATCGTCATTAGGAGGCCCTGAACGTTACAATTAACTATCATTTTTGTGTCGGATTCGATAATCTAAACTAACAGGAGAATGACAATAAGGTGCCCGAGGCAGCATCAGACCCTTGGAGACAAGTCGGCTGGAGGCCGATGTATTGAATCTCGACGCAATTTGAGTGTTCCATCGTCATTAGGAGGCCCTGAACGTTACAATTAACTATCATTTTTGTGTCGGATTCGATAATCTAAACTCACAGGAGAACGACCATAAGGTGCTCGAGGCAGCAACAGACCCTTGGAGACAAGTCGGCTGGAGGCCGATGTATTGAATCTCGACGCAATTTGAGTGTTCCATCGTCATTACAAGGCCCTGAACGTTACAATTAACTATCATTTTTGCGTCGGATTCGAAAATCTAGACTCACAGGAGAACGACCATAAGGTGCCCCAAGGAAGCAATAGACCCTTGGAGACAAGTCGGCTGGAGGCCGGTGTATTGAATCTCGACGCAATTTGAGTGTTCCATCGTCATTACAAGGCCCTGAACGTTACAATTAACTATCACTTTTGCGTCGGATTCGAAAATCTAGACTCACAGGAGAACGACCATAAGGTGCCCGAGGCAGCAACAGACCCTTGGAGACAAGTCGGCTGGAGGCCGATGTATTGAATCTCGACGCAATTTGAGTGTTCCATCGTCATTACAAGGCCCTGAACGTTACAATTAACTATCATTTTTGCGTCGGATTCGAAAATCTAGACTCACAGGAGAACGACCATAAGGTGCCCGAGACAGCAATAGACCCTTGGAGACAAGTCGGCTGGAGGCCGATGTATTGAATCTCGACGCAATTTGAGTGTTCCATCGTCATTACAAGGCCCTGAACGTTACAATTAACTATCATTTATGCGTCGGATTCGAAAATCTAGACTCACATGAGAACGACCATAAGGTGCCCGAGGCAGCAATAGACCCTTGGAGACAAGTCGGCTGGAGGCCGATGTATTGAATCTCGACGCAATTTGAGTGTTCCATCGTCATTAGGAGGCCCTGAACGTTACAATAAACTATCATTTTCGTGTCGGATTCGATAATCTAAACTCACAGGAGAACGACCATAAGGTGCCCGAGGCAGCAATAGACCCTTGGAGACAAGTCGGCTGGAGGCCGATGTATTGAATCTCGACGCAATTTGAGTGTTCCATCGTCATTACAAGGCCCTGAACGTTACAATTAACTATCATTTTTGCGTCGGATTCGAAAATCTAGACTCACAGGAGAACGACCATAAGGTGCCCCAAGGAAGCAATAGACCCTTGGAGACAAGTCGGCTGGAGGACGATGTATTGACTCTCGACGCAATTTGAGTGTTCCATCGTCATTAGGAGTCCCTGAACGTTACAATTAACTATCATTTTTGCGTCGGATTCGAAAATCTAGACTCACAGGAGAACGACCATTTGGTGCCCGAAGCAGCAATAGACCCTTGGAGACAAGTCGGCTGGAGGACGATGTATTGAATCTCGACGCAATTTGAGTGTTCCATGGTCATTAGGAGGCCCTGAACGTTACAATTAACTATCATTTTATCGTCGAATTCGAAAATCTTGACTCACAGGAGAACGACCATAAAGTGCCCGGGGCAGCAACAGACCATAGCAGACAAGTCGGCTGGAGGCCGATGTATTGAATCGCGACGCAATTTGAGTGTTCCATCGTCATTAGGAGGCCCTGAACGTTACAATTAACTATCATTTTTGTGTCGGATTCGATAATCTAAACTAACAGGAGAATGACAATAAGGTGCCCGAGGCAGCATCAGACCCTTGGAGACAAGTCGGCTGGATTCCGATGTATTGAATCTCGACGCAATTTGAGTGTTCCATCGTCATTAGGAGGCCCTGAACGTTACAATTAACTATCATTTTTGTGTCGGATTCGATAATCTAAACTCACAGGAGAACGACCATAAGGTGCTCGAGGCAGCAACAGACCCTTGGAGACAAGTCGGCTGGAGGCCGATGTATTGAATCTCGACGCAATTTGAGTGTTCCATCGTCATTACAAGGCCCTGAACGTTACAATTAACTATCATTTTTGCGTCGGATTCGAAAATCTAGACTCACAGGAGAACGACCATAAGGTGCCCCAAGGAAGCAATAGACCCTTGGAGACAAGTCGGCTGGAGGCCGGTGTATTGAATCTCGACGCAATTTGAGTGTTCCATCGTCGTTGCAAGGCCCTGAACGTTACAATTAACTTTCACTTTTGCGTCGGATTCCAAAATCTAGACTCACAGGAGAACGACCATAAGGTGCCCGAGGCAGCAACAGACCCTTGGAGACAAGTCGGCTGGAGGCCGATGTATTGAATCTCGACGCAATTTGAGTGTTCCATCGTCATTACAAGGCCCTGAACGTTACAATTAACTATCATTTTTGCGTCGGATTCGAAAATCTAGACTCACAGGAGAACGACCATAAGGTGCCCGAGGCAGCAATAGACCCTTGGAGACAAGTCGGCTGGAGGCCGATGTATTGAATCTCGACACAATTTGAGTGTTCCATCGTCATTACAAGGCCCTGAACGTTACAATTAACTATCATTTATGCGTCGGATTCGAAAATCTAGACTCACAGGAGAACGACCATAAGGTGCCCGAGGCAGCAATAGACCCTTGGAGACAAGTCGGCTGGAGGCCGATGTATTGAATCTCGACGCAATTTGAGTGTTCCATCGTCATTAGGAGGCCCTGAACGTTACAATAAACTATCATTTTCGTGTCGGATTCGATAATCTAAACTCACAGGAGAACGACCATAAGGTGCCCGAGGCAGCAATAGACCCTTGGAGACAAGTCGGCTGGAGGCCGATGTATTGAATCTCGACGCAATTTGAGTGTTCCATCGTCATTACAAGGCCCTGAACGTTACAATTAACTATCATTTTTGCGTCGGATTCGAAAATCTAGACTCACAGGGGAACGACCATAAGGTGCCCCAAGGAAGCAATAGACCCTTGGAGACAAGTCGGCTGGAGGACGATGTATTGACTCTCGACGCAATTTGAGTGTTCCATCGTCATTAGGAGTCCCTGAACGTTACAATTAACTATCATTTTTGCGTCGGATTCGAAAATCTAGACTCACAGGAGAACGACCATTTGGTGCCCGAGGCAGCAATAGACCCTTGGAGACAAGTCGGCTGGAGGACGATGTATTGAATCTCGACGCAATTTGAGTGTTCCATGGTCATTAGGAGGCCCTGAACGATACAATTAACTATCATTTTATCGTCGAATTCGAAAATCTTGACTCACAGGAGAACGACCATAAAGTGCCCGGGGCAGCAACAGACCATAGGAGACAAGTCGGCTGGAGGCCGATGTATTGAATCTCGACGCCATTTGAGTGTTCCATCGTCATTAGGAGGCCCTGAACGTTACAATTAACTATCATTTTTGTGTCGGATTCGATAATCTAAACTAACAGGAGAATGAAAATAAGGTGCCCGAGGCAGCATCAGACCCTTGGAGACAAGTCGGCTGGAGGCCGATGTATTGAATCTCGACGCAATTTGAGTGTTCCATCGTCATTAGGAGGCCCTGAACGTTACAATTAACTATCATTTTTGTGTCGGATTCGATAATCTAAACTCACAGGAGAACGACCATATGGTGCCCGAGGCAGCAACAGACCCTTGGAGACAAGTCGGCTGGAGGCCGATGTATTGAATCTCGACGCAATTTGAGTGTTCCATCGTCATTAGGACTCCCTGAACGTTACAATTAACTATCATTTTTGCGTCGGATTCGAAAATCTAGACTCACAGGAGAACGACCATAAGGTGCCCCAAGGAAGCAATAGACCCTTGGAGACAAGTCGGCTGGAGGCCGGTGTATTGAATCTCGACGCAATTTGAGTGTTCCGTCGTCATTACAAGGCCCTGAACGTTACAATTAACTATCACTTTTGCGTCGGATTCGAAAATCTAGACTCACAGGAGAACGACCATAAGGTGCCCGAGGCAGCAACAGACCCTTGGATACAAGTCGGCTGGAGGCCGATGTATTGAATCTCGACGCAATTTGAGTGTTCCATCGTCATTACAAGGCCCTGAACGTTACAATTAACTATCATTTTTGCGTCGGATTCGAAAATCTAGACTCACAGGAGAACGACCATAAGGTGCCCGAGGCAGCAATAGACCCTTGGAGACAAGTCGGCTGGAGGCCGATGTATTGATTCTCGACGCAATTTGAGTGTTCCATCGACATTAGGATTCCCTGAACGTTACAATTAACTATCATTTTTGTGTCGGATTCGAAAATCTTGACTCACAGGAGAACGACCACAAGGTGCCCGGGGCAGCAACAGACCATAGGAGACAAGTCGGCTGGAGGCCGATGTATTGAATCTCGACGCAATTTGAGTGTTCCATCGTCATTAGGAGGCCTGAACGTTGCAATTAACTATCATTTTTTTTGTGTCGGATTCGATAATCTAAACTCACAGGAGAACGACCATAAGGTGCCCGAGGCAGCAACAGACCCTTGGAGACAAGTCGGCTGGAGGCCGATGTATTGAATCTCGACGCAATTTGAGTGTTCCATCGGTATTAGGAGGCCCTGAACGTTACAGTTAACTATCATTTTAGCGTCGGATTCGAAAATCTACTAACAGGAGAAGGATCATATGGTGCACGAGACTGCAATATCCCCTTGGATACAAGTCGACTGGAGGTCGATGTATTGACTCTCGACGCAATTTGAGTGTTCCATCGTCTTTAGGAGTCCCTGAAAGTTACAATTAACTATCATTTATGCGTCGGATTCGAAAATCTAGACTCACAGGAGAACGACCATAAGGTGCCCGAGGCAGCAATAGACCCTTGAAGACTAGTCGGCAGGAAACCGATGTATTGATTCTTGACGCAATTTGAGGGTTCCATCGTCATTAGGAGGCCCTGAACGTTACAATTAACTATCATTTTTGTGTCGGATTCGATAATCTAAACTAACAGGAGTATGACAATAAGGTGCCCGAGGCAGCATCAGACCCTTGGAGACAAGTCGGCTGGAGGCCGATGTATTGAATCTCGACGCAATTTGAGTGTTCCATCGTCATTACGAGGCCCTGAACCTTAGAATTAACTATCAGTTTCGCGTCGGATTCGAAAATCTAAACTCACAGGAGAACGACTATAAGGTGCCCGAGGCAGCAACAGACCCTTGGAGACAAGTCGGCTGGAGGCCGATGTATTGAATCTCGACGCAATTTGAGTGTTCCATCGTCATTACAAGGCCCTGAACGTTACAATTAACTATCATTTATGCGTCGGATTCGAAAATCTAGACTCACAGGAGAACAACCATAAGGTGCCCGAGGCAGCAATAGACCCTTGGAGACAAGTCGGCTGGAGGCCGATGTATTGAATCTCGACGCAATTTGAGTGTTCCATCGTCATTAGGAGGCCCTGAACGTTACAATAAACTATCATTTTCGTGTCGGATTCGATAATCTAAACTCACAGGAGAACGACCATAAGGTGCCCGAGGCAGCAATAGACCCTTGGAGACAAGTCGGCTGGAGGCCGATGTATTGAATCTCGACGCAATTTGAGTGTTCCATCGTCATTACAAGGCCCTGAACGTTACAATTAACTATCATTTTTGCGTCGGATTCGAAAATCTAGACTCACAGGAGAACGACCATAAGGTGCCCCAAGGAAGCAATAGACCCTTGGAGACAAGTCGGCTGGAGGACGATGTATTGACTCTCGACGCAATTTGAGTGTTCCATCGTCATTAGGAGTCCCTGAACGTTACAATTAACTATCATTTTTGCGTCGGATTCGAAAATCTAGACTCACAGGAGAACGACCATTTGGTGCCCGAGGCAGCAATAGACCCTTGGAGACAAGTCGGCTGGAGGACGATGTATTGAATCTCGACGCAATTTGAGTGTTCCATGGTCATTAGGAGGCCCTGAACGTTACAATTAACTATCATTTTATCGTCGAATTCGAAAATCTTGACTCACAGGAGAACGACCATAAAGTGCCCGGGGCAGCAACAGACCATAGGAGACAAGTCGGCTGGAGGCCGATGTATTGAATCTCGACGCAATTTGAGTGTTCCATCGTCATTAGGAGGCCCTGAACGTTACAATTAACTATCATTTTTGTGTCGGATTCGATAATCTAAACTAACAGGAGAATGACAATAAGGTGCCCGAGGCAGCATCAGTCCCTTGGAGACAAGTCGGCTGGAGGCCGATGTATTGAATCTCGACGCAATTTGAGTGTTCCATCGTCATTAGGAGGCCCTGAACGTTACAATTAACTATCATTTTTGTGTCGGATTCGATAATCTAAACTCACAGGAGAACGACCATAAGGTGCCCGAGGCAGCAACAGACCCTTGGAGACAAGTCGGCTGGAGGCCGATGTATTGAATCTCGACGCAATTTGAGTGTTCCATCGTCATTACAAGGCCCTGAACGTTACAATTAACTATCATTTTTGCGTCGGATTCGAAAATCTAGACTCACAGGAGAACGACCATAAGGTGCCCCAAGGAAGCAATAGACCCTTGGAGACAAGTCGGCTGGAGGCCGGTGTATTGAATCTCGACGGAATTTGAGTGTTCCATCGTCATTAGGAGTCCCTGAACGATACAATTAACTATCATTTTTGCGTTGGATTCGAAAATCTAGACTCACAGGAGAACGACCATTTGGTGCCCGAGGCAGCAATAGACCCTTGGAGACAAGTCGGCTGGAGGACGATGTATTGAATCTCGTCGCAATTTGTGTGTTCCATCGTCATTAGGAGGCCCTGAACGATACAATTAACTATCATTTTATCGTCGAATTCGAAAATCTTGACTCACAGGAGAACGACCATAAGGTGCCCGGGGCAGCAACAGACCATAGGAGACAAGTCGGCTGGAGGCCGATGTATTGAATCTCGTCGCAATTTGAGTGTTCCATCGTGATTAGGAGGTCCTGAACGTTACAATTAAGTATCATTTTATCGTCGAATTCGAAATTCTAGACTCTCAGGAGAACAACCATAAGGTGCCCGGGGTAGCAACAGACCATAGGAGACAAGTCGGCTGGAGGCCGATGTATTGAATCTCGACGCAATTTGAGTGTTCCATCGGCATTAGGAGGCCCTGAACGTTACAGTTGACTATCATTTTAGCGTCGGATTCGAATATCTACTAACAGGAGAAGGATCATATGGTGCACAAGACTGCAATATCCCCTTGGATACAAGTCGATTGGAGGTCGATGTATTGACTCTCGACGCAATTTGAGTGTTCCATCGTCTTTAGGAGTCCCTGAACGTTACAATTAACTATCATTTATGCGTCGGATTAAGAAATCTAGACTCACAGGAGAAGGACCATATGGTGCCCGAAGCAGCAACAGACCCTTGGAGACAAGTCGGCTGGAGGACGATGTATTGAATCTCGTCGCAATTTGAGTGTTCCATCGTCATTAGGAGGCCCTGAACGTTACAATTAACTATCATTTTATCTTCGGATTCGAAAACCTAGACTCACAGGAGAACGACCATAAGGTGCCCGAGGCAGCAACAGACCATTGGAGACAAGTCGGCTGGAGGCGGATGTATTGAATCTCGACGCAATTTGAGTGTTACATCGCCAATAGGAGGCCCTGAACGTTACAATTAACTATCATTTTTGCGTCGGATTCGAAAATCTAGACTCACAGGACAACGACCATAAGGTGCCCGAGGCAGCAATAGACCCTTGGAGACAAGTCGGCTCGAGGCCGATGTATTGAATCTCGACGCGATTTGAGTTTTCCATCGGCATTAGGAGGCCCTGAACGTTACAGTTAACTATCATTTTAGCGTCGGATTCGAAAATCTACTAACAGGAGAAGGATCATATGGTGCACGAGACTGCAATATGCCCTTGGATACAAGTCGACAGCAGGTCGATGTATTGACTCTCGACGCAATTTGAGTGTTCCATCGTCTTTAGGAGGCCCTGAACGTTACAATTAACTATAATTTTTGTGTCGGATTCGATAATCTAAACTCACAGGAGAACGACCATAAGGTGCCCGAGGCAGCAACAGACCCTTGGATACAAGTCGGCTGGAGGCCGATGTATTGAATCTCGACGCAATTTGAGTGTTCCATCGTCATTACAAGGCCCTGAACGTTACAATTAACTATCATTTTTGCGTCGGATTCGAAAATCTAGACTCACAGGAGAACGACTATAAGGTGCCCCAAGGAAGCAATAGACCCTTGGAGACAAGTCGGCTGGAGGACGATGTATTGACTCTCGACGCAATTTGAGTGTTCCATCGTCATTAGGAGTCCCTGAACGTTACAATTAACTATCATTTTATCGTCGAATTCGAAAATCTAGACTCACAGGAGAACGACCATAAAGTGCCTGCGGCAGCAACAGACCATAGGAGACAAGTCGGCTGGAGGCCGATGTATTGAATCTCGACGCATTTTGAGTGTTCCATCGTCATTAGGAGGCCCTGAACGTTACAATTAACTATCATTTTTGTGTCGGATTCGATAATCTAAACTCACAGGAGAACGACCATAAGGTGCCCGAGGCAGCATCAGACCCTTGGAGACAAGTCGGCTGGAGGCCGATGTATTGAATCTCGACGCAATTTGAGTGTTCCATCGTCATTAGAAGGCCCTGAACGTTACAATTAACTATCATTTTTGTGTCGGATTCGATATTCTAAACTCACAGGAGAACGACAATAAGGTGCCCGAGGCAGCAACAGACCCTTGGAGACAAGTCGGCTGGAGGCCGATGTATTGAAACTCGACGCAATTTGAGTGTTCCATCGTCATTACAAGGCCCTGAACGTTACAATTAACTATCATTTTTGCGTCGGATTCGAAAATCTAGACTCACAGGAGAACGACCATTTGGTGCCCGAGGCAGCAATAGACCCTTGGAGACAAGTCGGCTGGAGGACGATGTATTGAATCTCGTCGCAATTAGAGTGTTCCATCGTCATTAGGAGGCCCTGAACGTTACAATTAACTAACATTTTATCGTCGAATTTGAAAATCTTGACTCACAGGAGAACGACCATAAGGTGCCCGGGGCAGCAACAGACCATAGGAGACAAGTCGGCTGGAGGCCGATGTATTGAATCTCGACGCAATTTGAGTGTTCCATCGGCATTAGGAGGCCCTGAACGTTACAGTTAACTATCATTTTAGCGTCGGATTCGAATATCTACTAACAGGAGAAGGATCATATGGTGCACAAGACTGCAATATCCCCTTGGATACAAGTCGATTGGAGGTCGATGTATTGACTCTAGACGCAATTTGAGTGTTCCATCGTCTTTAGGAGTCCCTGAACGTTACAATTAACTATCATTTATGCGTCGGATTAAGAAATCTAGACTCACAGGAGAAGGACCATATGGTGCCCGAAGCCGCAATATCCCCTTGGAGACAAGTCGGCTGGAGGCCGATGTATTGAATCTCGGCGCAATTTGAGTGTTCCATCGTCATTAGGAGGCCCTGAACGTTACAATTAACTATCATTTTTGTGTCGGATTCATTAATCTAAACTCACAGGAGAACGACCATAAGGTGCCCGAGGCAGCATCAGACCCTTGGAGACCAGTCGGCTGGAGGCCGATGTATTGAATCTCGACGCAATTTGAGTGTTCCATCGTCATTAGGAGGCCCTGAACGTTACAATTAACTATCATTTTTGTGTCGGATTCGATAATCTAAACTCACAGGAGAACGACCATAAGGTGCCCGAGGCAGCAACAGACCCTTGGAGACAAGTCGGCTGGAGGCCGATGTATTGAAACTCGACGCAATTTGAGTGTTCCATCGTCATTACAAGGCCCTGAACGTTACAATTAACTATCATTTATGCGTCGGATTCGAAAATCTAGACTCACAGGAGAACGACCATAAGGTGCCCCAAGGAAGCAATAGACCCTTGGAGACAAGTCGGCTGGAGGACGATGTATTGACTCTCGACGCAATTTGAGTGTTCCATCGTCATTAGGAGTCCCTGAACGTTACAATTAACTATCATTTTTGCGTCGGATTCGAAAATCTAGACTCACAGGAGAACGACCATTTGGTGCCCGAGGCAGCAATAGAACCTTGGAGACAAGTCGGCTGGAGGACGATGTATTGAATCTCGTCGCAATTTGAGTGTTCCATCGTCATTAGGAGGCCCTGAACGTTACAATTAACTAACATTTTATCGTCGAATTCGAAAATCTTGACTCACAGGAGAACGACCATAAGGTGCCCGGGGCAGCAACAGACCATAGGAGACAAGTCGGCTGGAGGCCGATGTATTGAATCTCGACGCAATTTGAGTGTTCCATCGTCATTAGGAGGCCCTGAACGTTACAATTAACTATCATTTTTGTGTCGGATTCGATAATCTAAACTCACAGGAGAACGACCATAAGGTGCCCGAGGCAGCAACAGACCCTTGGAGACAAGTCGGCTGGAGGCAGGTGTATTGAATCTCGACGCAATTTGAGTGTTCCATCGTCATTACAAGGCCCTGAACGTAACAATTAACTATCACTTTTGCGTCGGATTCGAAAATCTAGACTCACAGGAGAACGACCATAAGGTGCCCGAGGAAGCAATAGACCCTTGGAGACAAGTCGGCTGGAGGACGATGTATTGACTCTCGACGCAATTTGAGTGTTCCATCGTCATTAGGAGTCCCTGAACGTTACAATTAACTATCATTTTTGCGTTGGATTCGAAAATCTAGACTCACAGGAGAACGACCATTTGGTGCCCGAGGCAGCAATAGACCCTTGGAGACAAGTCGGCTGAAGGACGATGTATTGAATCTCGTCGCAATTTGTGTGTTCCATCGTCATTAGGAGGCCCTGAACGTTACAATTAACTATCACTTTATCGTCGAATTCGAAAATCTTGACTCACAGGAGAACGACCATAAGGTGCCCGGGGCAGCAACAGACCATAGGAGACAAGTCGGCTGGAGGCCGATGTATTGAATCTCGACGCAATTTGAGTGTTCCATCGCCAATAGGAGGCCCTGAACGTTACAATTAACTATCATCTTTGCGTCGGATTCGAAAATCTAGACTCACAGGAGAACGACCATAAGGTGCCCGAGGCAGCAATAGACCCTTGGAGACAAGTCGGCTGGAGGCCGATGTATTGAATCTCGACGCAATTTGAGTGTTCCATCGGCATTAGGAGGCCCTGAACGTTACAGTTAACTATCATTTTAGCGACG
Source organism: Schistocerca americana (assembly GCF_021461395.2). NCBI lineage: Eukaryota > Metazoa > Arthropoda > Insecta > Orthoptera > Acrididae > Schistocerca > Schistocerca americana. The sequence goes on along the minus strand of NW_025725962.1, from coordinate 56,333 downwards.
GATTCGAAAATCTACTAACATCAGAAGGATCATATGGTGCACAAGACTGCAATATCCCCTTGGATACAAGTCGACTGGAGGTCGATGTATTGACTCTCGACGCAATTTGAGTGTTCCATCGTCTTTAGGAGTCCCTGAACGTTACAATTAACTATCATTTATGCGTCGGATTCGAAAATCTACTCACAGGAGAAGTTCATACGGTGCTCGAGGCAGCAATAGACCCTTGGAGACAAGTCGACTGGAGGACGATGTATTGAATCTCGTCGCAATTTGAGTGTTCCATCGTCATTAGGAGGCCCTGAACGTTACAATTCTATCATTTTATCGTCGAATTCGAAATTCTAGACTCTCAGGAGAACAACCATAAGGTGCCCGGGGCAGCAATAGACCATAGGAGACAAGTCGACTGGAGGCCGATGTATTGAATCTCGACGCAATTTGAGTGTTCCATCGGCATTAGGAGGCCCTGAACGTTACAGTTAACTATCATTTTGGCGTCGGATTCGAATATCTACTAACAGGAGAAGGATCATATGGTGCACAAGACTGCAATATCCCCTTGGATACAAGTCGATTGGATGTCGATGTTTTGACTCCCTACGCAATTTGAGTGTTCCATCGTCTTTAGGAGTCCCTGAACGTTACAATTAACTATCATTTATGCGTCGGATTCGGAAATCTAGACTCACAGGAGAAGGACCATATGGTGCCCGAAGCAGCAATATCCCCTTGGAGACAAGTCGGCTGGAGGACGATGTATTGAATCTCGTCGCAATTTGAGTGTTCCATCGTCATTAGGAGGCCCTGAACGTTACAATTAACTATCATTTTATCTTCGGATTCGAAAACCTAGACTCACAGGAGAACGACTATAAGGTGCCCGAGGCAGCAGCAGACCATTTTAGACAAGTCGGCTGGAGGCGGATGTATTGAATCTCGACGCAATTTGAGTGTTACATCGCCAATAGGAGGCCCTGAACGTTACAATTAACTATCATTTTTGCGTCGGATTCGAAAATCTAGACTCACAGGTGAACGACCATAAGGTGCCCGAGGCAGCAATAGACCTTTGGAGACAAGTCGGCTGGAGGCCGATGTATTGAATCTCGACGCGATTTGAGTGTTCCATCGGCATTAGGAGGCCCTGAACGTTACAGTTAACAATCATCTTAGCGTCGGATTCGAAAATCTACTAACAGGAGAAGGATCATATGGTGCACGAGACTGCAATATCCCCTTGGATACAAGTCGACTGCAGGTCGATGTATTGACTCTCGACGCAATTTGAGTGTTCCATCGCCTTTAGGGGTCCCTGAACGTTACAATTAACTATCATTTATGCATCGGATTCGAAAATCTAGACTTACAGGAGAACGACCATAAGGTACGCGAGGCAGCAACAGACCATAGGAGACAAGTCGGCTGGAGGCCGATGTATTGAATCTCGACGCAATTTGAGTGTTCCATCGCCAATAGGAGGCCCTTCACGTTAGAATTAACTATCATTTTTGCGTCGGATTCGAAAATCTAGACTCACAGGAGAACGACCATAAGGTGCCCGAGGCAGCAATAGACCCTTGGAGACAAGTCGGCTGGAGGCCGATGTATTGATTCTTGACGCAATTTGAGTGTTCCATCGTCATTAGGAGGCCCTGAACGTTACAATTAACTATCATTTATGCGTCGGATTCGAAAATCTAGAATCACAGGAGAACGACCATAAGGTGCCCGTGGCAGCAATAGACCTTTGGAGACAAGTCGGCTGGAAACCGATGTATTGATTCTTGACGCAATTTGAGTGTTCCATCGTCATTAGGAGGCCCTGAACGTTACAATTAACAATCATTTTAGCGTCGGATTCGAAAATCTACTCACAGGAGAAGTTCATACAGTGCTCGAGACAGCAATATCCCCTTTTAGACAAGTCCGCTGGAGGCCAATGTATTGAATCTCGACTCAATTTGAGTGTTCCATCGTCATTACAAGGCCCTGAACGTTACAATTAACTATAATTTTTGCGTCGGATTCGAAAATCTAGACTCACAGGAGAACGACCATAAGGTGCCCGAGGCAGCAATAGACCCTTGGAGACAAGTCGGCTGGAGGTCGATGCATAGAATCTCGACTCAATTTGTGTGCTCCATCGTCATTAGGAGGCCCTGAACGTTACAATTAACTATGAGTTTTGCGTCGGATTCAAAAACGTAGAATCACCGTAGACAGGACATGTGGTTCCCAAGGCAGCGATATCCCCTTGGAGACAAGTCGGCTGGAGGCAGATGTATTGAATCTCGACGTAATTTGAGTGTTCCATCGTCATTAGAAGGCCCTGAACGGTACAATTAACTATCATTTTAGCGTCGGATTCGAAAATCTACTAACAGGAGAAGGATCATATACTGCACGAGACTGCAATATCCCCTTGGATACAAGTCGACTGGAGGACGATGTATTGACTCTCGACGCAATTTGAGTGTTCCATCGTCTTTAGGGGCCCCTGAACGTTACAATTAACTATCATTTATGCATCGGATTCGAAAATCTAGACTTACAGGAGAACGACCATAAGGTGCGCGAGGCAGCAACAGACCATAGGAGACAAGTCGGCTGGAGGCCGCTGTATTGAATCTCGACGCAATTTGAGTGTTCCATCGCCAATAGGAGGCCCTTCACGTTAGAAGTTAACTATCATTTTTGCGTCGGATTCGAAAATCTAGACTCACAGGAGAACGACCATAAGGTGCCCGAGGCAGCAATAGACCCTTGGAGACAAGTCGGCTGGAGGCCGATGTATTGATTCTTGACGCAATTTGAGTGTTCCATCGTCATTAGGAGGCCCTGAACGTTACAATTAACTATCATTTATGCGTCGGATTCGAAAATCTACTCACAGGAGTAGTTCATACGGTGCTCGAGGCAGCAATAGACCCTTGGAGACAAGTCGGCTGGCAACCGATGTATTGATTCTTGACGCAATTTGAGTGTTCCATTGTCATTAGGAGGCCCTGAACGTTACAATTAACAATCATTTTAGCGTCGGATTCGAAAATCTACTCACAGGAAAGTTCATACGGTGCTTGAGACAGCAATATCCCCATGGAGACAAGGCCGCTGGAGGCCGATGTATTGAATCTCGACGCAATTTGAGTATTCCATCGTCATTAGGAGGCCCTGAAAGTTACAATTAACTATCATTTTATCGTCGGATTCGAAAATCTAGACTCACAGGAGAACGACCATAAGGTGCCCGAGGCAGCAACAGACCATAGGAGACAAGTCGGCTGGAAGCCGATGTATTGAACCTCGACGCAATTTGAGTGTTCCATCGCCAATAGGAGGCCCTGAACGTTACAATTAACTATCAGTCTCGCGTCGGATTCGAAAATCTAAACTCAGAGGAGAACGACCATAAGGTGCCCGAGGCAGCAACAGACCCTTGGAGACAAGTCGGCTGGAGGCCGATGTATTGAGTCTCGACGCAATTTGAGTGTTCCATCGTCATTACAAGGCCCTGAACGTTACAATTAACTGTCATTTTTGCGTCGGATTCGAAAATCTAGACTCACAGGAGAACGACCATAAGGTGCCCGAGGTAGCAATAGACCCTTAGAGACAAGTCGGCTGGAGGTCGATGTATTGAATCTTGACTCAATTTGTGTGCTCCATCGTCATTAGGATCCCCTGAACGTTACAATTAACTATGAGTTTTGCGTCGGATTCGAAAACGTAGAATCACCGGTGACGGACCATGTGGTGCCTGAGGCAGCGATATCCCCTTGGAGACAAGTCGGCTAGAGGCCGATGTATTGAATCTCGACGCAATTTGAGTGTTCCATCGTCATTAGAAGGCCCTGAACGTTACATTTAACTATCATATTTGCGTCGGATTCGAAAATCTAGACTCACAGGAGAACGACCATAAGGTGCCTGAGGCAGCAATAGACCCTTGGAGACAAGTCGGCTGGAGGACGATGTATTGAATCTCGACGCAATTTGAGAGTTCCATGGTCATTAGGAGGCCCTGAACGTTACAATTAACTATCATTTTATCGTCGGATTCGAAAATCTAGACTCACAGGAGAACGACCATAAGGTGCCCGAGGCAGCAACAGACCATAGGAGACAAGTGGGCTGGAGGTCGATGTATTGAATCTCGACGCAATTTGAGTGTTCCATCGTCATTAGGAGGCCCTAAACGTTACAATTAACTATCATTTTTGCGTCGGATTCGATAATCTAAACTCACAGGAGAACGACCATAAGGTGCCCGAGGCAGCAACAGACCCTTGGAGACAGGTCGGCTGGAGGCCGATGTGTTGAATCTCGACGCAATTTGAGTGTTCCATCGGCATTAGGAGGCCCTGAACGTTACAGTTAACTATCATTTTAGCTTCGGATTCGAAAATCTCCTAACAGGAGAAGGATCATATGGTGCACGAGACTGCAATATCCCCTTGGATACAAGTCGACTGGAGGTCCATGTATTGACTCTCGACGCAATTTGAGTGTTCCATCGTCTTTATTAGTCCCTGAACGTTACAATTAACTATCATTTATGCGTCGGATTCGAAAATCTAGACTCACAGGAGAACGACCATAAGGTGCCCGAGGCAGCAATATCCCCTTGGAGACAAATCAGCTGGAGGACGATGTATTGAATCTCGACGCAATTTGAGAGTTCTATCGTCATCAGGAGGCCCTGAACGTTACAATTAACAATCATTTTAGCGTCGGATTCGAAAATCTACTCACAGGAGAAGTTCATACGGTGCTCGAGACAGCAATATCCCCTTGGAGACAAGTCCGCTGGAGGCCGATGTATTGACGCAATTTGAGTGTTCCATCGTCATTAGGAGGCCCTGAACCTTACAATTAAAAATCAGTTTCGCGTCGAATTCGAAAATCTAAACTCACAGGAGAACGACCATAAGGTGCCCGAGGCAGCACCAGAACCTTGGAGACAAGTCGGCTGGAGGCCGATGTATTGAATCTCGACGCAATTTGAGTGTTCCATCGGCATTAGGAGGCCTTGAACGTTACAATTAACTATCATTTTTGCGTCGGATTCCAAAACGTAGAATCACCGGAGACGGACCATGTGGTGCCCGAGGTAGCGATATCCCCTTGGAGACAAATCAGCTGGAGGACGATGTATTGAATCTCGACGCAATTTGAGAGTTCTATCGTCATCAGGAGGCGCTGAACGTTACTATTCACTATCATTTTTGCGTCGGATTCGAAAATCTAGACTCACAGGAGAACGACCATTTGGTGCCCGAGGCAGCAATAGACCCTTCTAGACAAGTCGGCTGGAGGTCGATGTATTGAATCTCGTCGCAATTTGAGTGTTCCATCGTCATTAGGAGGCCCTGAACGTTACAATTAACTATCAATTTATCGTCGGATTCGAAAATCTAGACTCACAGGGAAACGACCATAAGGTGCCCGAGGCAGCAAGAGACTATAGGAGACAAGTCGGCTGGAGGCCGATGTATTGAATCCCGACGCAAGTTGAGTGTTCCATCGCCAATACGAGGCCCTGAACGTTACAATTAACTATCATTTTTGCGTTGGATTCGAAAATCTAGACTCATAGGAGAACGACCATAAGGTGCCCGAGGCAGCAATAGACCCTTGGAGACAAGTCTGCTGGAGGCCGATGTATTGAATCTCGACGCAATTTCAGTGTTCCATCGGCATTAGGAGGCCCTGAACGTTACAATTAACTATGAGTTTTGCGTCGGATTCAAAAACGTAGAATCACCGTAGACAGGACATGTGGTTCCCAAGGCAGCGATATCCCCTTGGAGACAAGTCGGCTGGAGGCAGATGTATTGAATCTCGACGTAATTTGAGTGTTCCATCGTCATTAGAAGGCCCTGAACGGTACAATTAACTATCATTTTAGCGTCGGATTCGAAAATCTACTAACAGGAGAAGGATCATATGGCGCACGAGACTGCAATATCCCCTTGGATACAAGTTGACTGGAGGTCGATGTATTGACTCTCGACGCAATTTGAGTGTTCCATCGTCTTTAGGAGTCCCTGAACGTTACAATTAACTATCATTTATGCGTCGGATTCGAAAATCTACCCAATGGAGAAGATCATACGGTGCTCGAGGCAGCAATAGACCCTTTAGAGACAAGTCGGCTGGAAACCGATGTAGTGATTCTTGACGCAATTTGAGTGTTCCAACGTCATTAGGAGGCCCTGAATGTTACAATTAACAATCATTTTAGCGTCGGATTCGAAAATCTACTCATAGGAGAAGTTCATACGGTGCTCGAGACAGCAATATCCCCTTGGAGACAAGTCCGCTGGAGGCCGATGTATTGAATCTCGACGCAATTTGAGTGTTCCATCGTCATTAGGAGGCCCTGAACCTTACAATTAACTATCAGTTTCGCGTCGGATTCGAAAATCTAAACTCACAGGAGAACGTCTATAAGGTGCCCGAGGCAGCAACAGACCCTTGTGGTCAAGTCGGCTGGAGGACGGTGTATTGAATCTCGTCGCAATTTGAGTGTTGCATCGTCATTAGGAGGCCCTGAACGTTACAATTAACTATCATTTTATCGTCGGATTCGAAAATCTAGACTCACAGGAGAACGACCATCAGGTGCCCGAGGCAGCAATAGACCCTTGGAGACAAGCCGGCTGGAGGCCGATGTATTGAATCTCGACGCAATTTGAGTGTTCCATCGGCATTAGGAAGCCCTGAACGTTACAGTTAACTATCATTTTAGCTTCGGAATCGAAAATCTACTAACAGGAGAAGGATCATATGGTGCACGAGACTGCAATATCCCCTTGGATACAAGTCGACTGGAGGTCGATGTATTGACTCTCGACGCAATTTGAGTGTTCCATCGTCTTTAGGAGTCCCTGAACGTTACAATTAACTATCATTTATGCGTCGGATTCGAAAATCTAGACTCACAGGAGAACGACCATAAGGCGCCCGAGGCAGCAATATCCCCTTGGAGACAAATCAGCTGGTGGACGATGTATTGAATCTCGACGGAATTTGAGAGTTCTATCGTCATCAGGAGGCGCTGAACGTTACTATTCACTATTATATTTTGCGTCGTATTCGAAAATCTAGACTCACAGGAGAAGGATCATATGGTGCCCGAGACAGCAATATCCCTTTGGAGACAAGTCCGCTGGAGGCCGATGTATTGAATCTCGACGCAATTTGAGTGTTCCATCGTCGTTAGGAGGCCCTCAACCTTACAATTAACTATCAGTTTCGCGTTGGATTCGAAAATCTAAACTCACAGGAGAACGTCTATAAGGTGCCCGAGGCAGCAACAGACCCTTGGGGTCAAGTCGGCTGGAGGACGGTGTATTGAATCTCGTCGCAATTTGAGTGTTGCATCGTCATTAGGAGGCCCTGAACGTTACAATTAACTATCATTTTATCGTCGGATTCGAAAATCTAGACTCACAGGAGAACGACCATAAGGTGCCCGAGGCAGCAACAGACCATAGGAGACAAGTCGGCTGGAGGCCGATGTATTGAATCTCGACGCAATTTGAGTGTTCCATCGCCAATAGGAGGCCCTGAACGTTACAATTAACTATCGTTTTTGCGTCGGATTCGAAAATCTATACTCACAGGAGAACGACCATAAGGTGCCCGAGGCAGCAATAGACCCTTGGAGACAAGTCGGCTGGAGGCCGTTGTATTGAATCTCGACGCAATTTTAGTGTTCCATCGGCATTAGGAGGCCTGAGCGTTACAGTTAACTATCATTTTAGCGTCGGATGCGAAAATCTACTAACAGGAGAAGGATCATATGGTGCACGAGACTGCAATATCCCCTTGGATACAAGTCGACTGGAGGTCGATGTATTGACTCTCGACGCAATTTGAGTGTTCCATCGTCATTAGGAGTCCCTGAACGTTACAATTAACTATCATTTATGCGTCGTATTCGAAAATCTAGACTCACAGGAGAACGACCATAAGGTGCCCGAGGCAGCAATAGACCCTTGGAGACAAGCCGGCTGGAAACCGATGTATTGATTCTTGACGCAATTTGAGTGTTCCATCGTCATTAGGAGGCCCTGAACGCTACAATTAACTATCATTTTAGCGTCGGATTCGAAAATCTACTAACAGGAGAAGGATCATATCGTGAACGAGACTGCAATATCCCCTTGGATACAAGTCGACTGGAGGTCGATGTACTGACTCTCGACGCAATTTGAGTGTTCCATCGTCTTTAGGAGACCCTGAACGTTACAATTAACTATCATTTATGCGTCGGATTCGAAAATGTAGACTCACAGGAGAACGACCATAAGGCGCCCGAAGCAGCAATATCCCCTTGGAGACAAATCAGCTGGTGGAGGATGTATTGAATCTCGACGGAATTTGAGAGTTCTATCGTCATCAGGAGGCGCTGAACGTTACTATTCACTATTATATTTTGCGTCGTATTCGAATATCTAGACTCACAGGAGAAGGATCATATGGTGCCCGAGACAGCAATATCCCTTTGGAGACAAGTCCGCTGGAGGCCGATGTATTGAATCTCGACGCAATTTGAGTGTTCCATCGTCGTTAGGAGGCCCTCAAACTTACAATTAACTATCAGTTTCGCGTCGGATTCGAAATTCTAAACTCACAGGAGAACGACCATAAGGTGCCCGAGGCAGCAATAGACCCTTGGAGACAAGTCGGCTGGAGGCCGATGTATTGAATCTCGACGCAATTTGAGTGTTCCATCGGCATTAGGAGGCTCTGAACGTTACAGTTAACTATCATTTTAGCGTCGGATTCGAAAATCTACTAACAGGAGAAGGATCATATGGTGCACGAGACTGCAATATCCCCTTCGATACAAGTCGACTGGAGGTCGATGTATTGACTCTCGACGCAATTTGAGTGTTCCGTCGTCTTTAGGAGTCCCTGAACGTTACAATTAACTATCATTAATGCGTCGGATTCGAAAATCTAGACTCCCAGGAGTACGACCATAAGGTGCCCGAGGCAGCAATAGACCCTTGGAGACAAGTCCGCTGGAGGCCGATGTAATGAATCACGACGCAATTTGAGTGCTCCATCGTCATTAGGAGGCCCTGAACCTTACAATTAACTATCAGTTCGAAAATCTAGACTCACAGGAGAACGACCATAAGGTGCACGAGGCAGCATTAGACCCTTGGAGACAAGCCGGCTGGAGGACGATGTATTGAATCTCGACGCAATTTGAGAGTTCCATCGTCATTAGGAGGCCCTGAACGTTACAATTAACTATCATTTTATCGTCGGATTCGAAAATCTAGACTCACAGGAGAACGACCATAAGGTGCCCGAGGCAGCAACAGACCATAGGAGACAAGTCGGCTGGGGGCCGATGTATTGAATCTCGACGCAATTTGACTGTTCCATCGTCATTAGGAGGCCCTAAACGTTACAATTAACTATCATTTTTGCGTCGGATTCGATAATCTAAACTCACAGGAGAACGACCATAAGGTGCCCGAGGCAGCAACAGACCCTTGGAGACAAGTCGGCTGCAGGCCGATGTATTGAATCTCGACGCAATTTGAGTGTTCCATCGGCATTAGGAGGCCGTGAACGTTACAGTTAACTATCATTTTAGCGTCGGATTCGAAAATCTACTCACAGGAGAAGTTCATACGGTGCTCGAGACAGCAACATACCCCTTGGAGACAAATCGACTGGAGGCCGATGTATTGAATATCGACGCAATTTGAGTGTTCCATCGCCATTAGGTCGCCCAAAACATTATAATGAACTATCACTTTTGCGTCGGATTCGAAAATCTAGACTTACAAGAGAACGACCATAAGGTGCCCGAGGCAGCATTAGACCCTTGGAGACAAGTCGGCTGGAGGACGATGTATTGAATCTCGACTCAATTTGAGTGTTCCATCGTCATTAGGTGGCCCTGACCGTTACAATTAACAATCAGTTTTGTGTCGGGTTCGAAAATCTAGACTCACAGCAGAACGAACACAAGGTGCCCGTGGCAGCTATCGACCCTTGGAGACAAGTCGGTTGGAGGACGATGTATTGGATCGCGACGCAAAATGAGTGTTCCATCGTCATTAGGAGGCCCTGAATGTTACAATTAACTATCAGTTTTTCGTCGGATTCGAAAATCTAGACTCACAGCAGAAGGACCATTTGGTGCCCGAGGCAGCAATATCCCCTTGGAGACAAATCGGCTAGAGGACGATGTATTGAATCTCGACGCAATTTGAGTCTTCTATCGTCATTAGGAGGCGCTGAACGTTACAATTCACTATCATTTTTGCGTCGGATTCGAAAATCTAGACTCACAGGAGAAGGATCATATTGTGCCCGAGACAGCAATATCCCCTTGGAGACAAGTCGGATGGAGGCCGATGTATTGAATCTCGACGCAATTTGAGTGTTCCATCGTCATTAGGAGGCCCTGAACGTTACAATTAACTATCAGTTTGGCGTCGGATTCGAAAATCTAGACTCACAGGAGACGGACCACATGGAGCCCGAGGCAGCAATATCCCCTTGGAGACAAGTCGGCTGGAGGTCGATGTATTGAATCTCGACTCAATTTGAGTGTTCCATCGTCATTAGGTGGCCCTGAACGTTACAATTAACAATCAGTTTTGCGTCGGGTTCGAAAATCTAGACTCACAGCAGAACGATCACAAGGTGCCCGTGGCAGCTATTGACCCTTGGAGACAAGTCGGTTGGAGGACGATGTATTGGATCGCGACGCAAAATGAGTGTTCCATCGTCATTAGGAGGCCCTTAATGTTACAATTAACTATCAGTTTTTCGTCGGATTCAAAAATTTAGACTCACTAGAGACGGACCATAAGGTGCCCGATGCAGCAATATCCCCTTGGAGACCAGTCCGCTGGAGGACGATGTATTGAATCGCGACGCAATTTGAGTGATCCATCGTCATTTGGAGGCCCTGAACGTTACAATTAACTATCAGTTTCGCGTCGGATTCAGAAATCCAGACTCACAGGAGACGGACCATTTGGTGCCCGAGGCAGCAATATCCCCTTGTAGACAAGTCGGCTGGAGGAAGATGTATTGACTCTCGACGCAATTTGAGTGTTCCATCGTCATTAAGAGGCCCTGAGCATTACATTTAACTATCAGTTTTGCGTCGGATTCTAAAATGTTGACTCACAGGGGAACGACCATACGGTGCCCGAGGCAGCAATAGACCTTTGGAGGCAAATCGGCTGAATGCCGATGTATTGAATCTCGAGGCAATTTGAGTGTTCCATCGTCATTAGGAAGCCCTGAACGTTACAATTAACAATCAATTTCGCGTCGGATTCGAAAATCTAGACCCACATGAGAGCGAACACAAGAGGCCGGAGGCAGTAATATCCCCATGGAGACAAGTCGGCTGGAGGACGATGTATTGAATCTCGAAGCAATTTGAGTGTCCCATCGTCATTAGGCGGCCCTAAACGTTACAATTAACTATCATTTTTGCGTCGGATTCGATAATCTAAACTCACAGGAGAACGACCATAAGGTGCCCGAGGCAGCAATATCCCCTTGGAGACAAATCGGCTGGAGGACGATGTATTGAATCTCGACGCAATTTGAGTGTTCCATCGTCATTACAAGGCCCTCAACGTTACAATTAACTATCATTTTGGCGTCGGATTCGAAAATCTAGACTCACAGGAGAACGACCATAAGGTGCCCGAGGCAGCAATATCCCCTTGGAGACAAGTCGGCTGGAGGTCGATGTATTGATTCTCGACTCAATTTGAGTGTTCCATCGTCATTAGGTGGCCCTGAACGTTACAATTAGCAATCAGTTTTGCGTCGGGTTCGAAAATCTAGACTCACAGCAGAACGAACACAAGATGCCCGTGGCAGCTATTGACCCTTGGAGACAAGTCGGTTGGAGGACGATGTATTGGATCGCGACGCAAAATGAGTGTTCCATCGTCATTAGGAGGCCCTGAATGTTACAATTAACTATCAGTTTTTCGTCGGATTCGAAAATCTAGACTCACAGCAGACGGACCATTTGGTGCCCGAGGCAGCAATATCCCCTTGGAGACAAATCGGCTGGTGGACGATGTATTGAATCTCGACGCAATTTGAGTCTTCTATCGTCATTAGGAGGCGCTGAACGTTACAATTCACTATCATTTTTGCGTCGGATTCGAAAATCTAGACTCACAGGAGAAGGATCATATTGTGCCCGAGACAGCAATATCCCCTTGGAGACAAGTCGGCTGGAGGCCGATGTATTGAATCTCGACGCAATTTGAGTGTTCCATCGGCATTAGGAGGCCTGAGCGTTACAGTTAACTATCATTTTAGCGTCGGATTCGAAAATCTAGACTCACAGGAGAACGACCATAAGGTGGCCGAGGCAGCAACAGACCATAGGAGACAAGTCGGCTGGAGGCCGATGTATTGAATCTCGACGCAATTTGAGTGTTCCATCGTCGTTAGGAGGCCCTCAACCTTACAATTAACTATCAGTTTCGCGTCGGATTCGAAAATCTAAACTCACAGGAGAACGACCATAAGGTGCCCGAGGCAGCAACAGACCCTTGGTGGCAAGTCGGCTGGAGGCCGATGTATTGAATCTCGACGCAATTTGAGTGTTCCATCGTCATTACAAGGCCCTGAACGTTACAATTAACTATCATTTTATCGTCGGATTCGAAAATCTAGACTCACAGGAGAACGACCATAAGGTGCCCGAGGCAGCAACAGACCGTAGGAGACAAGTCGGCTGGAGGCCGATGTATTGAATCTCGACGCAATTTGAGTGTTCCATCGCCAATAGGAGGCCCTGAACGTTACAATTAACTATCATTTTTGCGTCGGATTCGAAAATCTATACTCACAGGAGAACGACCATAAGGTGCCCGAGGCAGCAATAGACCCTTGGAGACAAGTCGGCTGGAGGCCGATGTATTGAATCTCGACGCAATTTGAGTGTTCCATCGGCATTAGGAGGCTCTGAACGTTACAGTTAACTATCATTTTAGCGTCGGATTCGAAAATCTACTAACAGGAGAAGGATCATATGGTGCACGAGACTGCAATATCCCCTTCGATACAAGTCGACTGGAGGTCGATGTATTGACTCTCGACGCAATTTGAGTGTTCCATCGTCTTTAGGAGTCCCTGAACGTTACAATTAACTATCATTAATGCGTCGGATTCGAAAATCTAGACTCACAGGAGTACGACCATAAGGTGCCCGAGGCAGCAATAGACCCTTGGAGACAAGTCCGCTGGAGGCCGATGTAATGAATCTCGACGCAATTTGAGTGCTCCATCGTCATTAGGAGGCCCTGAACCTTACAATTAACTATCAGTTCGAAAATCTAGACTCACAGGAGAACGACCATAAGGTGCCCGAGGCAGCAATAGACCCTTGGAGACAAGCCGGCTGGAGGACGATGTATTGAATCTCGACGCAATTTGAGAGTTCCATCGTCATTAGGAGGCCCTGAACGTTACAATTAACTATCATTTTATCGTCGGATTCGAAAATCTAGACTCACAGGAGAACGACCATAAGGTGCCCGAGGCAGCAACAGACCATAGGAGACAAGTCGGCTGGGGGCCGATGTATTGAATCTCGACGCAATTTGAGTGTTCCATCGTCATTAGGAGGCCCTAAACGTTACAATTAACTATCATTTTTTGCGTCGGATTCGATAATCTAAACTCACAGGAGAACGAACATAAGGTGCCCGAGGCAGCAACAGACCCTTGGAGACAAGTCGGCTGCAGGCCGATGTATTGAATCGCGACGCAATTTGAGTGTTCCATCGGCATTAGGAGGCCCTGAAAGTTACAGTTAACCATCAATTTAGCGTCGGATTCGAAAATCTACTCACAGGAGAAGTTCATACGGTGCTCGAGACAGCAATATACCCCTTGGAGACAAATCGACTGGAGGCCGATGTATTGAATATCGACGCAATTTGAGTGTTCCATCGCCATTAGATCGCCCAGAACATTGTAATGAACTATCACTTTTGCGTCGGATTCGAAAATCTAGACTCACATGAGAGCGAACACAAGAGGCCTGAGGCAGTAATATCCCCATGGAGACAAGTCGGCTGGAGGACGATGTATTGAATCTCGAAGCAATTTGAGTGTCCCATCGTCATTAGGCGGCCCTAAACGTTACAATTAACTATCATTTTTGCGTCGGATTCGATAATCTAAACTCACAGGAGAACGACCATAAGGTGCCCGAGGCAGCAACAGACACTTGGAGACAAGTCGGCTGGAGGCTGATGTATTGAATCTCGACGCAATTTGAGTGTTCCATCGTCATTACAAGGCCCTGAACGTTATAATTAACTATCATTTTTGCGTCGGATTCGAAAATCTAGACTCACAGGAGACGGACTACATGGAGCCCGAGGCAGCAATATCCCCTTGGAGACAAGTCGGCTGGAGGTCGATGTATTGATTCTCGACTCAATTTGAGTGTTCCATCGTCATTAGGTGGCCCTGAACATTACAATTAACAATCAGTTTTGCGTCGGATTCGATAATCTAAACTCACAGGAGAACGACCATAAGGTGCCCGAGGCAGCAACAGACCCTTGGAGACAAGTCGGCTGGAGGCTGATGTATTGAATCTCGACGCAATTTGAGTGTTCCATCGTCATTACAAGGCCCTGAACGTTACAATTGACTATCATTTTTGCGTCGGATTCGAAAATCTAGACTCACAGGAGAACTACCATAAGGTGCCCGAGGCAGCAATAGACCCTTGGAGACAAGTCGGCTGGAGGCCGATGTATTGAATCTCGACGCAATTTGAGTGTTCCATCGGCATTAGGAGGCCTGAGCGTTACAGTTAACTATCATTTTAACGTCGGATTCGAAAATCTACTAACAGGAGAAGGATCATATTGTGCACGAGACTGCAATATCCCCTTGGATACAAGTCGACTGGAGGTCGATGTATTGACTCTCGACGCAAATTGAGTGTTCCATCGTCATTAGGAGTCCCTGAACGTTACAATTAACTATCATTTATGCGTCGTATTCGAAAATCTAGACTCACAGGAGAACGACCATAAGGTGCCCGAGGCAGCAATAGACCCTTGGAGACAAGTCGGCTGGAAACCGATGTATTGATTCTTGACGCAATTTGAATGTTCCATCGTCATTAGGAGGCCCTGAACGTTACAATTAACAATCATTTTAGCGTCGGATTCGAAAATCTAGACTCACAGGAGAACGACCATAAGGTGCCCGAGGCAGCAATAGACCCTTGGAGACAAGTCGGCTGGAAACCGATGTATTGATTCTTGACGCAATTTGAGTGTTCCATCGTCATTAGGAGGCCCTTAATGTTACAATTAACTATCAGTTTTTCGTCGGATTCGAAAATCTAGACTCAAAGCAGACGGATCATTTGGTGCCCGAGGCAGCAATATCCCCTTGGAGACAAATCGGCTGGAGGACGATGTATTGAATCTCGACGCAATTTGAGTCTTCTATCGTCATTAGGAGGCGCTGAAAGTTACAATTCACTATCATTTTTGCGTCGGATTCGAAAATCT
The DNA here is from genome assembly GCF_021461395.2 of Schistocerca americana. Classification (NCBI taxonomy): domain Eukaryota; kingdom Metazoa; phylum Arthropoda; class Insecta; order Orthoptera; family Acrididae; genus Schistocerca; species Schistocerca americana. Next base: position 40,761 of record NW_025725962.1, on the reverse strand, counting down.
AGACTCACAGGAGAAGGATCGTATTGTGCCCGAGACAGCAATATCCCCTTGGAGACAAGTCGGCTGGAGGCCGATGTATTACATCTTGACGCAATTTGAGTGTTCCATCGTCATTAGGAGGCCCTGAACGTTACAATTAATTATCAGTTTCGCGTCGGATTCGAAAATCTAGACTCACAGGAGACGGACCACATGGAGCTTGAGGCAGCAATATCCCCTTGGAGACAAGTCGGCTGGAGGTCGATGTATTGAATCTCGACGAAATTTGAGTGTCCCATCGTCATTTGGAGGCTCTAAACGTTACAATTAACTATCATTTTTGCGTCGGATTCGATAATCTAAACTCACAGGAGAACGAGCATATGGTGCCCGAGGCAGCAACAGACCCTTGGAGACAAGTCGGCTGGAGGCCGATGTAATGAATCTCGACGCACTTTGAGTGTTCCATCGTCATTACAAGGCCCTGAACGTTACAATTAACTATCATTTTTGCGTCGGATTCGAAAATCTAGACTCACAGGAGAAGGACCATAAGGTGCCCGAGGCAGCAATTGACCCTTGGAGACAAGTCGGCTGGAGGTCGATGTATTGAATCTCGACTCAATTTGTGTGCTCCATCGTCATTAGGAGGCCCTGAACGTTACAATTAACTATGAGTATTGCGTCGGATTCAAAAACGTAGAATCACCGGAGACGGACCATGTGGTGCCCGAGGCAGCGATATCCCCTTGGAGGCAAGTCGGCTGGAGGCCGATGTATTGAATCTCGACGCAATTTGAGTGTTCCATCGTCATTAGAAGGCCCTAAACGTTACAATTCACTATCATTTTTGCGTCGGATTCGAAAATCCAGACTCACAGGAGACGGACCATTTGGTGCCCGAGGCAGCAATATCCCCTTGGAGACAAATCAGTTGGAGGACGATGTATTGAATCTCGACGCAATATGAGAGTTCTATCGTCATTAGGAGGCGCTGAACGTTACTATTCACTATCATTTTTGCGTCGGATTCGAAAATGTAGACTCACAGGAGAAGGATCATATGGTGCCCGAGACAGCAATATCCCCTTGGAGACAAGTCGGCTGGAGGCCGATGTATTGAATCTCGACTCAATTTGTGTGCTCCATCGTCATTAGGAAGCCCTGAACGTTACAATTAACAATCAGTTTCGCGTCGGATTCGAAAATCTTGACTCACATGAGAGCGAACATAAGAGGCCGGAGGCAGTAATATCCCCATGGAGACAAGTCGGCTGGAGGACGATGTATTGAATCTCGACGCAATTTGAGTGTCCCATCGCCATTAGGAGGCCTGAACGTTATAATTAACTATCATTTATGCGTCGGATTCGAAAATCTACTCACAGGAGAAGTTCATACGGTGCTCGAGACAGCAATATCCCCTTGGAGACAATTCCGCTGGAGGCCGATGTATTGAATCTCGACGCAATTTGAGAGTTCCATCGGCATTAGGAGGCCTTGAACGTTACAATTAACTGTCATTTTTGCGTCGGATTCTAAAACCTAGACTCACAGGACAACGACCATAAGGTGCCCGAGGCAGCAATAGACCCTTGGAGACAAGTCGGCTGGAGGCCGATGTATTGGATCGCGACGCAAAATGAGTGTTACATCGTCATTAGGAGGCCCTGAATGTTACAATTGACTATCAGTTTTTCGTCGGATTCGAAAATCTAAACTCACAGGAGAACGACCATAAGGTGCCCGACCGTTGGAGACAAGTCGGCTGGAGGCCGATGTATTGAATCTCGACGCAATTTGAGTGTTCCATCGTCATTACAAGGCCCTGAACTTTACAATTAACTATTAGTTTCGCGTCGGATTCGAAAATCTACTCACAGGAGAAGTTCATACGGTGCTCGAGGCAGCAATATACCCCTTGGAGACAAATCGGCTGGAGGACGATGTATTGAATCTCGACGCAATTTGAGTCTTCTATCGTCATTAGGAGGCGCTGAACGTTACAATTCACTATCAATTTTGCGTCGGATTCGAAAATCTAGACTCACAGGAGAAAGATCATACTGTGCCCGAGACAGCAATATCCCCTTGGAGACAAGTCGGCTAGAGGACGATGTATTGAATCTCGACGCAATTTGATTGTCCCATCGTCATTAGGAGGCCCTAAACGTTACAATTAACTATCATTTTTGCGTCGGATTCGATAATCTAAACTCACAGGGGAACGACCATACGGTGCCCGAGGCAGCTATTGACCCTTGGAGACAAGTCGGTTGGAGGACGATGTATTGAATCTCGACGCAATTTGAGTGTCCCATCGTCATTAGAAGGCCCTGAACGTTACAATTAACTATCATTTATGCGTCGGATTCGAAAATCTATTCACAGGAGAAGTTCATACGGTGCTCGAGACAGCAATATAACCTTGGAGACAATTCCGCTGGAGGCCGATGTATTGAATCTCGACGCAATTTGAGAGTTCCGTCGGCATTAGGAGGCCCTGAACGTTACAATCTACTATCATTTTTGCGTCGGATTCGAAAATCTAGACTCACAGGACAACGACCATAAGGTGCCCGAGGCAGCAATAGACCCTTGGAGACAAGTTGGCTGGAGGCCGACGTATTGAATATCGACGCAATTTGAGTGTTCCATCGGCATTAGGAGTCCCTGAACGTTATAATTAACTATCATTTTTGCGTCGGATTCGATAATCTAAACTCACAGGATAACGACCATAAGGTGCCCGAGGCAGCAATAGACCCTTGGAGACAAGTCGGCTGGAGGCCGATGTATTGAATCTCGACGCAATTTGAGTGTTCCATCGTCATTACAAGGCCCTGAACGTTAGAATTAACTATCATTTTTGCGTCGGATTCGAAAATCTAGACTAACAGGAGAACGACCATAAGGTGCCCGAGGCAGCAATAGACCCTTGGAGACAAGTCGGCTGGAGGCCGATGTATTGAATCTCGACGCAATTTGAGTGTTCCATCGGCATTAGGAGGCCCTGAACGTTACAATTTACTATCATTTTTGCGTCGGGTTCGAAAATCTAGACTCACAGGAGAACGACCATAAAGTGCCCGAGGCAGCAATAGACCCTTGGAGACAAGTCGGCTGGAGGACGATGTATTGAATCTCGACGCAATTTGAGAGTTCCATCGTCATTAGGCGGCCCTGAACGTTACAATTAACTATCATTTTTGCGTCGGATTCGAAAATCTAGACTTACAAGAGAACGACCATAAAGTGCCCGAGGCAGCATTAGATCCTTGGAGACAAGTCGGCTGGAGGACGATGTATTGGATCGCGACGCAATTTGAGTGTTCCATCGTCATTAGGAGGCCCTGAATGTTACAATTAACTATCATTTTTGCGTCGGATTCGAAAATCTAGACTCACAGGAGAACGACCATAAGGTGCCCGAGGCAGCAATAGACCCTTGGAGACAAGTCGGCTGGAGGCCGATCTATTGAATCTCGACGCAATTTGAGTGATCCATCGGCATTAGGAGGCCCTGAACGTTAAAATTAACTATCATTTTTGCGTCGGATTCGATAATCTAAACTCACAGGAGAACGACCATACGGTGCCCGAGGCAGCAACAGACCCTTGGAGACAAGTCGGCTGAAGGACGATGTATTGAATCTCGACGCAATTTGAGTGTCCCATCGTCATTAGAAGGCCCTGAAAGTTACAATTAACTATCATTTATGCGTCGGATTCAAAAATCTAGACTCACAGGAGAACGACCATAAGGTGCCCGAGGCAGCAATAGACCCTTGGTGACAAGTCGGCTGGAGGACGATGTATTGGATCGAGACGCAATTTGAGTCTTCTATCGTCATTATGAGGCGCTGAACGTTACAATTCACTATCATTTTTGCGTCGGATTCGAAAATCTAGACTCACAGGAGAAGGACCATGTGGTGCCCGAGGAAGCGATATCCCCTTGGAGACAAGTCGGCTGGAGGCCGATGTAATGAATCTCGACGCAATTTGAGAGTTCCATCGGCATTAGGAGGCCCTGAACGTTACAATTAACTATCATTTTGCGTCGGATTCGAAAATCTAGACTTACAAGAGAACGACCATACGGTGCCCGAGGCAGCAACAGACCCTTGGAGACAAGTCGGTTGGAGGACGATGAATTGAATCTCGACGCAATTTGAGAGTTCTATCGTCATCAGGAGGCGCTGACCGTTACTATTCACTATCATTTTTGCGTCGGATTCGAAAATCTAGACTCACAGGATAACGACCATAAGGTGCCCGAGGCAGCAATAGACCCTTGGAGACAAGTCGGTTGGAGGACGATGTATTGAATCTCGACGCAATTTGAGAGTTCCATCGGCATTAGGAGGCCCTGAACGTTACAATTAACTATCATTTTTGCGTCGAATTCGAAAATCTAGACTTACAAGAGAACGACCATAAAGTGCCCGAGGCAGCATTAGATCCTTGGAGACAAGTCGGCTGGAGGACGATGTATTGGATCGCGACGCAATTTGAGTGTTCCATCGTCATTAGGAGGCCCTGAATGTTACAATTAACTATCATTTTTGCGTCGGATTCGAAAATCTAGACTCACAGGAGAACGACCATAAGGTGCCCGAGGCAGCAATAGACCCTTGGAGACAAGTCGGCTGGAGGCCGATGTATTGAATCTCGACGCAATTTGAGTGTTCCATCGGCATTAGGAGGCCCTGAACGTTAAAATTAACTATCATTTTTGCGTCGGATTCGATAATCTAAACTCACAGGAGAACGACCATACGGTGCCCGAGGTGGAGACAAGTCGGCTGGAGGACGATGTATTGAATCTCGACGCAATTTGAGTGTTCCATCGTCATTACAAGGCCCTGAACGTTACAATTCACTATCATTTTTGGGTCGGATTCGAAAATCTAGACTCACAGGAGAACGACCATAAGGTGTCCGAGGCAGCAATAGACCCTTGGAGACAAGTCGGCTGGAGGACGATGTATCGGATCGCGACGCAATTTGAGTCTTCTATCGTCATTAGGAGGCGCTGAACGTTACAATTCACTATCATTTTTGCGTCGGATTCGAAAATCTAGACTCACAGGAGAAGGATCATATGGTGCCCGAGGCAGCAACAGACCGTTGGAGAGAAGTCGGCTGGAGGCCGATGTATTGAATATCGACGCAATTTGAGTGTTCCATCGTCATTAGAAGGCCCTGAACGATACAATTAACTATCATTTTTGCGTCGGATACGAAAATCTAGACTCACAGGAGAACGACCATAAGGTGCCCGAGGCAGCAATGGACCCTTGGAGACAAGTCGGCTGGAGGACGATGTATTGATTCTCGACGCAATTTGAGAGTTCCATCGTCATTAGGAGGCCCTGAACGTTACAATTAACTATCATTTTGGCGTCGGATTCGTAAATCTAGACTTACAAGAGTACGACCATAAAGTGCCCGAGGCAGCATTAGACCCTTGGGGACAAGTCGGCTGGTGGACGATGTATTGGATCGCGACGCAAAATGAGTGTTCCATCGTCATTACAAGGGCCTGAACCTTACAATTAACTATCAGTATCGCGTCGGATTCGAAAATCTACTCACAGGAGAAGTTCATACGGTGCTCGAGACAGCAATATCCCCTTGGAGACAATTCCGCTGGAGGCCGATGTATTGAATCTCGACGCAATTTGAGTGTCCCATCGTCATTACAAGGCCCTGAACTTTACAATTAACTATCATTTTTGCGTCGGGTTCGAAAATCTAGACTCACAGGAGAACGACCATAAGGTGCCCGAGGCAGCAATAGACCTTTGGAGACAAGTCGGCTGGAGGACGATGTATTGGATCGCGACGCAATTTGAGTCTTCTATCGTCATTAGGAGGCGCTGAACGTTACAATTCACTATCATTTTTGCGTCGGATTCGAAAATCTAGACTCATAGGAGAAGGACCATGTGGTGCCCGAGGCAGCGATATCCCCTTGGAGACAAGTCGGCTGGAGGCCGATGTATTGAATCTCGACGCAATTTGAGTGTTCCATCGTCATTAGAAGGCCCTGAACGTTACAATTAACTATCATTTTTGCGTCGGATTCGAAAATCTAGACTCACAGGAGAAGGATCATATTGTGCCCGAGACAGCAATATCCCCTTGGAGACAAGTCGGCTGGAAGACGATGTATTGAATCTCGACGCAATTTGAGTGTCCCATCGTCAGTAGGAGGCCCTAAACGTTACAATTAACTATCATTTTTGCGTCGGATTCGATAATCTAAACTCACAGGGGAACGACCATACGGTGCCCGAGGCAGCTATTGACCCTTGGAGACAAGTCGGTTGGAGGACGATGTATTTGATCGCGACGCAAAATGAGTGTTCCATCGTCATTAGGAGGCCCTGAATGTTACAATTAACTATCAGTTTTTCGTCGGATTCGAAAATCTAAACTCACAGGAGAACGACCATTAGGTGCCCGAGGCAGCAATAGACCGTTGGAGACAAGTCGGCTGGAGGCCGATGTATTGAATCTCGACGCAATTTGAGTGTCCCATCGGCATTAGAAGGCCCTGAACGTTACAATTAACTATCATTTATGCGTCGGATTCGAAAATCTACTCACAGGAGAAGTTCATACGGTGCTCGAGACAGCAATATTCCCTTGGAGACAATTCCACTGGAGGCCGATGTATTGAATCTCGACGCAATTTGAGAGTTCCATCGGCATTAGGAGGCCATAAACGTTGCAATTAACTATCATTTTTGCGTCGGATTCGAAAATCTAGACTTACAAGAGAACGACCATAAGGTGCCCGAGGCAGCATTAGACCCTTGGAGACAAATCGGCTGGAGGACGATGTATTGAATCCCGACGGAATTTGAGAGTTCTATCGTTATCAGGAGGCGCGGAACGTTACTATTCACTATCATTTTTGCGTCGGATTCGAAAATCTAGACTCACAGGAGAAGGATCATATGGTGCCCGAGGCAGCAACAGACCCTTGGAGACAAGTCAGCTGGAGGACGATGTATTGAATATCGACGCAATTTGAGTGTCCCATCGTCATTACAAGGCCCTAAACGTTACAATTAACTATCATTTTTGCGTCGGATTCGATAATCTAAACTCACAGGAGAACGACCATAAAGTGCCCGAGGCAGCAACAGACCCTTGGAGACAAGTCGGCAGGAGGCCGATGTATTGAATCTCGACTCAATTTGAGTGTTCCATCGTCATTAGAAGGCCCTGAACGTTACAATTAACTATCATTTTTGCGTCGGATTCGAAAATCTAGACTCACAGGACAACGACCATAAGGTGCCCGAGGCAGCAATAGACCCTTGGAGACAAGTCGGCTGGAGGCCGATGTATTGAATCTCGACGCAATTTGAGTGTTCCATTGGCATTAGGAGTCCCTGAACGTTATAATTAACTATCATTTTTGCGTCGGATTCGATAATCTAAACTCACAGGAGAACGACCATAAGGTGCCCGAGGCAGCAATAGACCCTTGGAGACAAGTCGGCTGGAGGCCGATGTATTGAATCTCGACGCAATTTGAGTGTTCCATCGTCATTACAAGGCAATGAACGTTACAATTAACTATCATTTTTGCGTCGGATTCGAAAATCTAGACTCACAGGAGAACGACCATAAGGTGCCCGAGGCAGCAATAGACCCTTGGAGACAAGTCAGCTGGAGGCCGATGTATTGAATCTCGACGCAATTTGAGTGTTCCATCGGCATTAGGAGGCCCTGAACGTTACAATTTACTATCATTTTTGCGTCGGGTTCGAAAATCTAGACTCACAGGAGAACGACCATGAAGTGCGCGAGGCAGCAATAGACCCTTGGAGACAAGTCGGCTGGAGGACGATGTATTGAATCTCGACGCAATTTGAGAGTTCCATCGTCATTAGGCGGCCCTGAACGTTACAATTAACTATCATTTTTGCGTCGGATTCGAAAATCTAGACTTACAGGAGAACGACCATAAAGTGCCCGAGGCAGCATTAGATCCTTGGAGACAAGTCGGCTGGAGGACGATGTATTGGATCGCGACGCAATTTGAGTGTTCCATCGTCATTAGGAGGCCCTGAATGTTACAATTAACTATCATTTTTGCGTCGGATTCGAAAATCTAGACTCACAGGAGAACTACCATAAGGTGCCCGAGGCAGCAATAGACCCTTGGAGACAAGTCGGCTGGAGGCCGATGTATTGAATCTCGACGCAATTTGAGTGTTCCATCGTCATTAGAAGGCCCTGAACGTTACAATTAACTATCATTTTTGCGTCGGATACGAAAATCTAGACTCACAGGAGAACGACCATAAGGTGCCCGAGGCAGCAATTGACCCTTGGAGACAAGTCGGCTGGAGGACGATGTATTGAATCTCGACGCAATTTGAGAGTTCCATCGTCATTAGGCGGCCCTGAACGTTACAATTAAGTATCATTTTGGCGTCGGATTCGTAAATCTAGACTTACAAGAGAACGACCATAAAGTGCCCGAGGCAGCATTAGACCGTTGGAGACAAGTCGGCTGGAGGCCGATGTATTGAATCTCGACGCAATTTGAGTGTTCCATCGTCATTACAAGGCCCTGAACCGTACAATTAACTATCAGTTTCGCGTCGGATTCGATAATCTAAACTCACAGGGGAACGACCATACGGTGCCCGAATCAGCTATTGACCCTTGGAGACAAGTCGGTTGGAGGACGATGTATTGGATCGCGACGCAAACTGAGTGTTCCATCGTCATTAGGAGGCCCTGAATGTTACAATTAACTATCAGTTTTTCGTCGGATTCGAAAATCTAAACTCACAGGAGAACGACCATTAGGTGCCCGAGGCAGCAATAGACCGTTGGAGACAAGTCGGCTGGAGGCCGATGTATTGAATATCGACGCAATTTGAGTGTTCCATCGTCATTAGAAGGCCCTGAACGTTACAATTAACTATCATTTTTGCGTCGGATACGAAAATCTAGACTCACAGGAGAACGACCATAAGGTGCCCGAGGCAGCAATAGACCCTTGGAGACAAGTCGGCTGGAGGCCGATGTATTGAATATCGACGCAATTTGAGTGTCCATCGTCATTAGAAGGCCCTGAACGTTACAATTAACTATCATTTATGCGTCGGATTCGAAAATCTACTCACAGGAGAACTTCATACGGTGCTCGAGACAGCAATATCGCCTTGGAGACAATTCCGCTGGAGGCCGATGTATTGAATCTCGACGCAATTTGAGAGTTCCATCGGCATTAGGAGGCCATGAACGTTACAATTAACTATCATGTTTGCGTCGGATTCGAAAATCTAGACTTACAAGAGAACGACCATAAGGTGCCCGAGGCAGCATTAGACCCTTGGAGACAAGTCGGCTGGAGGACGATGTATTGAATCTCGACGCAATTTGAGAGTTCTATCGTCATCAGGAGGCGCTGAACGCTACTATTCACTATCATTTTAGCGTCGGATTCGAAAATCTAGACTCACAGGAGAAGGATCATGTGGTGCCCGAGGCAGCAACAGACCCTTGGAGACAAGTCGGCTGGAGGCCGATGTATTGAATATCGACGCAATTTGAGTGTTCCATCGGCATTAGGAGGCCATGAACGTTACAATTAACTATCATGTTTGCGTCGGATTCGAAAATCTAGACTTACAAGAGAACGACCATAAAGTGCCCGAGGCAGCATTAGACCCTTGGAGACAAGTCGGCTGGTGGACGATGTATTGGATCGCGTCGCAAAATGAGTGTTCCATCGACATTAAAAGGGCCTGAACCTTACAATTAACTATCATTTTTGCGTCGGATTCGAAAATCTAGACTCACAGGGGAGAACGACCATAAGGTGCCCGAGGCAGCAATAGACCCTTGGAGACAAGTCGGCTGGAGTACGATGTATTGGATCGCGACGCAATTTGAGTCTTCTATCGTCATTAGGAGGCGCTGAACGTTACAATTCACTATCATTTTTGCGTCGGATTCGAAAATCTAGACTCACAGGAGAAGGACCATGTGGTGCCCGAGGCAGCGATATCCCCTTGGAGACAAGTCGGCTGGAGGCCGATGTATTGAATCTCGACGCAATTAGAGTGTTCCATCGTCATTAGAAGGCCCTGAACGTTACAATTAACTATCATTTTTGCGTCGGATACGAAAATCTAGACTCACAGGAGAACGACCATAAGGTGCCCGAGGCAGCAATTGACCCTTGGAGACAAGTCGGCTGGAGGACGATGTATTGAATCTCTACGCAATTTGAGAGTTCCATCGTCATTAGGCGGCCCTGAACGTTACAATTAACTATCATTTTGGCGTCGGATTCGTAAATCTAGACTTACAAGAGAACGACCATAAAGTGCCCGAGGCAGCATTAGACCGTTGGAGACAAGTCGGCTGGAGGCCGATGTATTGAATCTCGACGCAATTTGAGTGTTCCATCGTCATTACAAGGCCCTGAACCGTACAATTAACTATCAGTTTCGCGTCGGATTCGAAAATCTACTCACAGGAGAAGTTCATACGGTGCTCGAGACAGCAATATACCCCTTGGAGACAAATCGGCAGGAGGACGATGTATTGAATCTCGACGCAATTTGAGTCTTCTATCGTCATTAGGAGGCGCTGAACGTTACAATTCACTATCATTTTTGCGTCGGATTCGAAAATCTAGACTCACAGGAGAAAGATCATATTGTGCCCGAGACAGCAATATCCCCTTGGAGACAAGTCGGCTGGAGGACGATGTATTGAATCTCGACGCAATTTGAGTGTCCCATCGTCATTAGGAGGCCCTAAACGTTACAATTAACTATCATTTTTGCGTCGGATTCGATAATCTAAACTCACAGGGGAACGACCATACGGTGCCCGAGGCAGCTATTGACCCTTGGAGACAAGTCGGTTGGAGGACGATGTATTGGATCGCGACGCAAAATGAGTGTTCCATCGTCATTAGGAGGCCCTGAATGTTACAATTAACTATCAGTTTTTCGTCGGATTCGAAAATCTAAACTCACAGGAGAACGACCATTAGGTGCCCGAGGCAGCAATAGACCGTTGGAGACAAGTCGGCTGGAGGCCGATGTATTGAATCTCGACGCAATTTGAGTGTCCCATCGTCATTAGAACGCCCTGAACGTTAGAATTAACTATCATTTATGCGTCGGATTCGAAAATCTACTCACAGGAGAACTTCATACGGTGCTCGAGACAGCAATATCGCCTTGGAGACAATTCCGCTGGAGGCCGATGTATTGAATCTCGACGCAATTTGAGAGTTCCATCGGCATTAGGAGGCCATGAACGTTACAATTAACTATCATTTTTGCGTCGGATTCGGAAATCTAGACTTACAAGAGAACGACCATAAGGTGCCCGAGGCAGCATTAGACCCTTGGAGACAAGTCGGCTGGAGGACGATGTATTGAATCTCGACGCAATTTGAGAGTTCTATCGTCATCAGGAGGCGCTGAACGTTACTATTCACTATCATTTTTGCGTCGGATTCGAAAATCTAGACTCACAGGAGAAGGATCATATGGTGCCCGAGGCAGCAACAGACCCTTGGAGACAAGTCGGCTGGAGGCCGATCTACTGAATATCGACGCAATTTGAGTGTTCCATCGTCATTAGAAGGCCCTGAACGTTACAATTAACTATCATTTTTGCGTCGGATACAAAAATCTAGACTCACAGGAGGACGACCATAAGGTGCCCGAGGCAGCAATAGACATTTGGAGACAAGTCGGCTGGAGGACGATGTATTGAATCTCGACGCAATTTGAGTGTCCTATCGTCATTACAAGGCCCTAACCGTTACAATTAACTATCATTTTTGCGTCGGATTCGATAATCTAAACTCACAGGAGAACGACCATAAGGTGCCCGAGGCAGCAACAGACCCTTGGAGACAAGTCGGCTGGAGGACGATGTATTGGATCGCGACGCAATTTGAGTCTTCTATCGTCATTAGGAGGCGCTGAACGTTACAATTCACTATCATTTTTGGGTCGGATTCGAAAATCTAGACTCACAGGAGAAGGACCATGTGGTGCCCGAAGCAGCGATATCCCCTTGGAGACAAGTCGGCTGGAGGCCGATGTATTGAATCTCGACGCAATTTGAGTGTTCCATCGTCATTAGAAGGCCCTGAACGTTACAATGAACTATCATTTTTGCGTCGGATTCGTAAATCTAGACTTACAAGAGAACGACCATAAAGTGCCCGAGGCAGTATTAGACCGTTGGAGACAAGTCGGCTGGAGGCCGATGTATTGAATCTCGACGCAATTTGAGTGTTCCATCGTCATTACAAGGCCCTGAACCGTACAATTAACTATCAGTTTCGCGTCGGATTCGAAAATCTACTCACAGGAGAAGTTCATACGGTGCTCGAGACAGCAATATACCCCTTGGAGACAAATCGGCAGGAGGACGATGTATTGAATCTCGACGCAATTTGAGTCTTCTATCGTCATTAGCAGGCGCTGAACGTTACAATTCACTATCATTTTTGCGTCGGATTCGAAAATCTAGACTCACAGGAGAAAGATCATATTGTGCCCGAGACAGCAATATCCCCTTGGAGACAAGTCGGCTGGAGGACGATGTATTGAATCTCGACGCAATTTGAGTGTCCCATCGTCATTAGGAGGCCCTAAACGTTACAATTAACTATCATTTTTGCGTCGGACTCGATAATCTAAACTCACAGGGGAACGACCATACGGTGCCCGAGGCAGCAATTGACCCTTGGAGACAAGTCGGTTGGAGGACGATGTATTGGATCGCGACGCAAAATGAGTGTTCCATCGTCATTAAGAGGCCCTGAATGTTACAATTAACTATCAGTTTTTCGTCGGATTCGAAAATCTAAACTCACAGGAGAACGACCATTAGGTGCCCGAGGCAGCAATAGACCGTTGGAGAGAAGTCGGCTGGAGGCCGATGTATTGAATCTCGACGCAATTTGAGTGTCCCATCGTCATTAGAAGGCCCTGAACGTTACAATTAACTATCATTTATGCGTCGGATTCGAAAATCTACTCACAGGAGAACTTCATACGGTGCTCGAGACAGCAATATCGCCTTGGAGACAATTCCGCTGGAGGCCGATGTATTGAATCTCGACGCAATTTGAGTGTCCCATCGTCATTAGGAGGCCCTAAACGTTACAATTAACTATCATTTTTGCGTCGGATTCGATAATCTAAACTCACAGGGGAACGACCATACGGTGCCCGAGGCAGCTATTGACCCTTGGAGACAAGTCGGTTGGAGGACGATGTATTGGATCGCGACGCAAAATGAGTGTTCCATCGTCATTAGGAGGCCCTGAATGTTACAATTAACTATCAGTTTTTCGTCGGATTCGAAAATCTAAACTCACAGGAGAACGACCATTAGGTGCCCGAGGCAGCAATAGACCGTTGGAGACAAGTCGGCTGGAGGCCGATGTATTGAATCTCGACGCAATTTGAGTGTCCCATCGTCATTAGAACGCCCTGAACGTTAGAATTAACTATCATTTATGCGTCGGATTCGAAAATCTACTCACAGGAGAACTTCATACGGTGCTCGAGACAGCAATATCGCCTTGGAGACAATTCCGCTGGAGGCCGATGTATTGAATCTCGACGCAATTTGAGAGTTCCATCGGCATTAGGAGGCCATGAACGTTACAATTAACTATCATTTTTGCGTCGGATTCGGAAATCTAGACTTACAAGAGAACGACCATAAGGTGCCCGAGGCAGCATTAGACCCTTGGAGACAAGTCGGCTGGAGGACGATGTATTGAATCTCGACGCAATTTGAGAGTTCTATCGTCATCAGGAGGCGCTGAACGCTACTATTCACTATCATTTTTGCGTCGGATTCGAAAATCTAGACTCACAGGAGAAGGATCATATGGTGCCCGAGGCAGCAACAGACCCTTGGAGACAAGTCGGCTGGAGGCCGATCTACTGAATATCGACGCAATTTGAGTGTTCCATCGTCATTAGAAGGCCCTGAACGTTACAATTAACTATCATTTTTGCGTCGGATACAAAAATCTAGACTCACAGGAGGACGACCATAAGGTGCCCGAGGCAGCAATAGACATTTGGAGACAAGTCGGCTGGAGGACGATGTATTGAATCTCGACGCAATTTGAGTGTCCTATCGTCATTACAAGGCCCTAACCGTTACAATTAACTATCATTTTTGCGTCGGATTCGATAATCTAAACTCACAGGAGAACGACCATAAGGTGCCCGAGGCAGCAACAGACCCTTGGAGACAAGTCGGCTGGAGGACGATGTATTGGATCGCGACGCAATTTGAGTCTTCTATCGTCATTAGGAGGCGCTGAACGTTACAATTCACTATCATTTTTGGGTCGGATTCGAAAATCTAGACTCACAGGAGAAGGACCATGTGGTGCCCGAAGCAGCGATATCCCCTTGGAGACAAGTCGGCTGGAGGCCGATGTATTGAATCTCGACGCAATTTGAGTGTTCCATCGTCATTAGAAGGCCCTGAACGTTACAATGAACTATCATTTTTGCGTCGGATTCGTAAATCTAGACTTACAAGAGAACGACCATAAAGTGCCCGAGGCAGTATTAGACCGTTGGAGACAAGTCGGCTGGAGGCCGATGTATTGAATCTCGACGCAATTTGAGTGTTCCATCGTCATTACAAGGCCCTGAACCGTACAATTAACTATCAGTTTCGCGTCGGATTCGAAAATCTACTCACAGGAGAAGTTCATACGGTGCTCGAGACAGCAATATACCCCTTGGAGACAAATCGGCAGGAGGACGATGTATTGAATCTCGACGCAATTTGAGTCTTCTATCGTCATTAGCAGGCGCTGAACGTTACAATTCACTATCATTTTTGCGTCGGATTCGAAAATCTAGACTCACAGGAGAAAGATCATATTGTGCCCGAGACAGCAATATCCCCTTGGAGACAAGTCGGCTGGAGGACGATGTATTGAATCTCGACGCAATTTGAGTGTCCCATCGTCATTAGGAGGCCCTAAACGTTACAATTAACTATCATTTTTGCGTCGGACTCGATAATCTAAACTCACAGGGGAACGACCATACGGTGCCCGAGGCAGCAATTGACCCTTGGAGACAAGTCGGTTGGAGGACGATGTATTGGATCGCGACGCAAAATGAGTGTTCCATCGTCATTAAGAGGCCCTGAATGTTACAATTAACTATCAGTTTTTCGTCGGATTCGAAAATCTAAACTCACAGGAGAACGACCATTAGGTGCCCGAGGCAGCAATAGACCGTTGGAGAGAAGTCGGCTGGAGGCCGATGTATTGAATCTCGACGCAATTTGAGTGTCCCATCGTCATTAGAAGGCCCTGAACGTTACAATTAACTATCATTTATGCGTCGGATTCGAAAATCTACTCACAGGAGAACTTCATACGGTGCTCGAGACAGCAATATCGCCTTGGAGACAATTCCGCTGGAGGCCGATGTATTGAATCTCGACGCAATTTGAGAGTTCCATCGGCATTAGGAGGCCATGAACGTTACAATTAACTATCATTTTTGCGTCGGATTCGAAAATCTAGACTTACAAGAGAACGACCATAAGGTGCCCGAGGCAGCATTAGACCCTTGGAGACAAGTCGGCTGGAGGACGATATATTGAATATCGACGCAATTTGAGTGTTCCATCGTCATTAGAAGGCCCTGAACGTTACAATTAACAATCATTTTTGCGTCGGATACGAAAATCTAGACTCACAGGAGAACGACCATAAGGTGCCCGAGGCAGCAATAGACCCTTGGAGACAAGTCGGCTGGAGGACGATGTATTGGATCTCGACGCAATTAGAGTGTCCCATCGTCATTAGGAGGCCCTAAACGTTACAATTAACTATCATTTTTGCGTCGGATTCGATAATCTAAACTCACAGGGGAACGACCATACGGTGCCCGAGGCAGCTATTGACCCTTGGAGACAAGTCGGTTGGAGGACGATGTATTAGATCGCGACGCAAAATGAGTGTTCCATCGTCATTAGGAGGCCCTGAATGTTACAATTAATTATCAGTTTTTCGTCGGATTCGAAAATCTAAACTCACAGTAGAACGATCATTAGGTGCCCGAGGCAGCAATAGACCGTTGGAGACAAGTTGGCTGGAGGCCGATGTATTGAATCTCGACGCAATTTGAGTGTCCCATCGTCATTAGAAGGCCCTGAACGTTACAATTAACTATCATTTATGCGTCGGATTCGAAAATCTACTCACAGGAGAAGTTCATACGGTGCTCGAGACAGCAATATCCCCTTGGAGACAATTCCGCTGGAGGCCGATGAATTGAATCTCGACGCAATTTGAGTGTCCTATCGTCATTACAAGGCCCTAAACGTTACAATTAACTATCATTTTTGCGTCGGATTCGATAATCTAAACTCACAGGAGAACGACCATAAGGTGCCCGAGGCAGCAATAGACCCTTGGAGACAAGTCGGCTGGAGGCCGATGTATTGAATCTCGACGCAATTTGAGTGTTCCATCGTCATTACAAGGCCCTGAACGTTACAATTAACTATCATTTTTGCGTCGGATTCGAAAATCTAGACTCACAGGAGAACGACCATAAGGTCCCCGTGGCAGCAATCGACCCTTGGAGACAAGTCGGCTGGAGGACGATGTATTGGATCGCGACGCAATTTGAGTCTTCTATCGACATTAGGAGGCGCTGAACGTTACAATTCACTATCATTTTTGCGTCGGATTCGAAAATCTAGACTCACAGGAGAAGGAACATGTGGTGCCCGAGGCAGCGATATCCCCTTGGAGACAAGTCGGCTGGAGGCCGATGTATTGAATCTCGACGCAATTTGAGTTTTCCATCGTCATTAGAAGGCCCTGAACGTTGCAATTAACTATCATTTTTGCGTCGGTTACGAAAATCTAGACTCACAGGAGAACGACCATAAGGTGACCGAGGCAGCAATAGACCCTTGGAGACAAGTCGGCTGGAGGACGATGTATTGAATCTCGACGCAATTTGAGAGTTCCATCGTCATTAGGCGGCCCTGAACGTTACAATTAACTATCATTTTGGCGTCGGATTCGTAAATGTAGACTTACACGAGAACGACCATAAAGTGCCCGAGGCAGCAATAGACCCTTGGAGCCAAGTCGGCTGGAGGTCGATGTATTGGATCGCGACGCAATATGAGTGTTCCATCGTCATTAGGAGGCCCTGAATGTTACAATTAACTATCAGTTTTTCGTCGGATTCGAAAATCTAGACTCACAGCAGACGAACCATTTGGTGCCCGAGGCAGCAATATCCCCTTGGAGACAAATCGGCTGGAGGACGATGTATTGAATCCCGACGCAATTTGAGTCTTCTATCGTCATTAGGAGGCGCTGAACGTTACAATTCACTATCATTTTTGCGTCGGATTCGAAAATCTAGACTCACAGGAGAAGGATCATATTGTGCCCGAGACAGCAATATCCCCTTGGAGACAAGTCGGCTGGTGGACGATGTATTGAATCTCGACGCAATATGAGTGTCCCATCGTCATTAGGAGGCCCTAAACGTTACAATTAACTATCATTTTTGCGTCGGATTCGATAATCTAAACTCACAGGGGAACGACCATACGGTGCCAACGACAGCTATTGACCCTTGGAGACAAGTCGGTTGGAGGACGATGTATTGGATCGCGACGCAAAATGAGTGTTCCCTCGTCATTAGGAGGCCCTGAATGTTACAATTAACTATCAGTTTTTCGTCGGATTCGAAAATCTAAACTCACAGGAGAACGACCATTAGGTGCCCGAGGCAGCAATAGACCGTTGGAGACAAGTCGGCTGGAGGCCGATGTATTGAAACTCGACGCAATTTGAGTGTTCCATCGTCATTAGAAGGCCCTGAACGTTACAATTAACTATCATTTATGCGTCGGATTCGAAAATCTACTCACAGGAGAAGTTTATACGGTGCTCGACACAGCAATATCCCCTTGGAGTCAATTCCACTGGAGGCCGATGTATTGAATCTCGACGCAATTTGAGAGTTCCATCGGCATTAGGAGGCCATGAACGTTACAATTAACTATCATTTTTGCGTCGGATTCAAAAATCTAGACTCACAGGAGAAGGATCATATGGTGCCCGAGGCAGCAACAGACCCTTGGAGACAAGTCGGCTGGAGGCCGATGTATTGAATATCGACGCAATTTGAGTGTTCCATCGTCATTAGGAGGCCCTAAACGTTACAATTAACTATAATTTTTTCGTCGGATTCGGTAATCTAAACTCACAGGAGAACGACCATAAGGTGCCTGAGACAGAATTAGACCCTTGGAGACAAATCGGCTGGAGGACGATGTATTGAATCTCGACGCAATTTGAGTGTCCCATCGTCATTACAAGGCCCTAAACGTTACAATTAACTATCGTTTTTGCGTCGGATTCGATAATCTAAACTCACAGGAGAACGACCATAAGGTGCCCGAGGCAGCAACAGACCCTTGGAGACAAGTCGGCGGGAGGCCGATGTATTGAATCTAGACGCAATTTGAGTGTTCCATCGTCATTACAAGGCCCTGAACGTTACAATTAACTATCATTTTTGCGTCGGATTCGAAAATCTAGACTCACAGGAGAACGACCATAAGGTGCCCGAGGCAGCAATAGACCCTTGAAGACAAGTCGGCTGGAGGCCGATGTATTGAATCTCGACGCAATTTGAGTTTTCCATCGGCATTAGGAGGCCCTGAACGTTACAATTAACTATCATTTTTGCGTCGGGTTCGAAAATCTAGACTCACAGGAGAACGACCATAAGGTGCCCGAGGCAGCAATAGACCCTTGGAGACAATTTGGCTGGAGGACGATATATTGAATCTCGACGCAATTTGAGAGTTCCATCGTCATTAGGCGGCCCTGAACGTTACAATTAACTATCATTTTGGCGTCGGATTCGAAAATCTAGACTTACAAGAGAACGACCATAAAATGCCCGAGGCAGCATTAGATCCTTTTAGACAAGTCGGCTGGAGGACGATGTATTGGATCGCGACGCAATTTGAGTGTTCCATCGTCATTAGGAGGCCCTGAATGTTACAATTAACTATCAGTTTTGCGTCGGATTCGAAAATCTAGACTTACAGGAGAACGACCATAAGGTGCCCGAGGCAGCAATAGTCCCCTTGGAGACAAGTCGGCTGGAGGCCGATGTATTGAATCTCGATGCAATTTGAGTGTTCCATCGGCATTAGGAGGCCCTGAACGTTAAAATTAACTATCATTTTTCCGTCGGATTCGATAATCTAAACTCACAGGAGAACGACCATACGGTGCCCGAGACAGCAACAGACCCTTGGAGACAAGTCGGCTGGAGGACGATGTATTGAATCTCGACGCAATTTGAGTGTTCCATCGTCATTACAAGGCCCTGAACGTTACAATTAACTATCATTTTTGCGTCGGATTCGAAAATCTAGACTCACAGGAGAACGACAATAAGGTGCCCGAGGCAGCAATAGACCCTTGGAGACAAGTCTGCTGGAGGACGATGTATTGGATCGCGACGCAATTTGAGTCTTCTATCGTCATTAGGAGGCGCTGAACGTTACAATTCACTATCATTTTTTCGTCGGATTCGAAAATCTAGACTCACAGGAGAAGGACCATGTGGTGCCCGAGGCAGCGATTTCCCCTTGGAGATAAGTCGGCTGGAGGCCGATGTATTGAATCTCGACGCAATTTGAGTGTTCCATCGTCATTAGAAGGCCCTGAACGTTACAATTAACTATCATTTTTGCGTCGGATACGAAAATCTAGACTCACAGGAGAACGACCATAAGGTGCCCGAGGCAGCAATAGACCCTTGGAGACAAGTCGGCTGGAGGACGATGTATTGAATCTCGACGCAATTTGAGAGTTCCATCGTCATTAGGCGGCCCTGAACGATACAATTAACTATCATTTTGGCGTCAGATTCGTATATCTAGACTTACAAAAGAACGACCATAAAGTGCCCGAGGCAGCATTAGACCCTTGGAGAAAAGTCGGCTGGAGGACGATGTATTGGATCGCGACGCAATTTGAGTGTTCCATCGTCATTAGGAGGCCCTGAATGTTACAATTAACTATCAGTTTTTCGTCGGATTCGAAAATCTAGACTCACAGCAGACGAACCATTTGGTGCCCGAGGCAGCAATATCCCCTTGGAGACAAATCGGCTGGAGGACGATGTATTGAATCCCGACGCAATTTGAGTCTTCTATCGTCATTAGGAGGCGCTGAACGTTACAATTCACTATCATTTTTGCGTCGGATTCGAAAATCTAGACTCACAGGAGAAGGATCATATTGTGCCCGAGACAGCAATATCCCCTTGGAGACAAGTCGGCTGGAGGACGATGTATTGAATCTCAACGCAATTTGAGTGTCCGATCGTCATTAGGAGGCCCTAAACGTTACAATTAACTATCATTTTTGCGTCGGATTCGATAATCTAAACCCACAGGGGAACGACCATACGGTGCCCAAGGCAGCTATTGACCCTTGGAGACAAGTCGGTTGGACGACGATGTATTGGATCGCGACGCAAAATGAGTGTTCCATCGTCATTAGGAGGCCCTGAATGTTACAATTAACTATCAGTTTTTCGTCGGATTCGAAAATCTAAACTCACAGGAGAGGCCGATGTATTGAATCTCGACGCAATTTGAGTGTTCCATCGTCATTACAAGGCCCTGAACGTTACAATTAACTATCATTTTTGCGTCGGATTCGAAAATCTAGACTCACAGGAGAACGACCATAAGGTGCCCGAGGCAGCAATAGACCCTTGGAGACAAGTCGGCTGGAGGACGAAGTATTGGATCGCGACGCAATTTGAGACTTCTATCGTCATTAGGAGGCGCTGAACGTTACAATTCACTATCATTTTTGCGTTGGATTCGAAAATCTAGATTCACAGGAGCAAGATCATATTGTGCCCGAGACAGCAATATCCCCTTGGAGACAAGTCGGCTGGAGGACGATGTATTGGATCGCGACGCAATTTGAGTGTTCCATCGTCATTAGAAGGCCCTGAACGTTACAATTAACTATGATTTTTGCGTCGGATTCGAAAATCTAGACTCACAGGAGAACGACCATAAGGTGCCCGAGGCAGCAATAGACCCTCGGAGACAAGTCGGCTGGAGGCCGATGTATTGGATCTCGACGCAATTTGAGTGTTCCATCGTCATTAGAAGGCCCTGAACGTTACAATTCACTATCATTTTTGCGTCGGATTCGAAAATCTAGACTCACAGGAGAAGGATCATATTGTGCCCGAGACAGCAATATCCCCTTGGAGACAAGTCAGCTGGAGGACGATGAATTGAATCTCGACGCAATTTGAGTGTTCCATCGTCATTAGAAGACCCTGAACGTTACAATTAACTATCATTTTTGCGTCGGATTCGAAAATCTAGACTCACAGGAGAATGACCATAAGGTGCCCGATTCAGCAATAAACCCTTGGAGACAAGTCGGCTGGAGGCCGATGTATTGAATCTCGACGCAATTTGAGTGTTCCATCGGCATTAGGAGGCCCTGAACGTTAAAATTAACTATCATTTTTGCGTCGGATTCGATAATCTAAACTCACAGGAGAACGACCATAAGGTGCCCGAGGAAGCAATAGACCCTTGGAGACAAGTCGGCTGGAGGACGATGTATTGAATCTCGACGCAATTTGAGTGTTCCATCGTCATTAGAAGGCCCTGAACGTTACAATTAACTATCATTTTGGCGTCGGATTCGTAAATCTAGACTTACAAGAGAACGACCATAAAGTGCCCGAAGCAGCATTAGACCCTTGGAGACAAGTCGGCTGGAGGACGATGTATCGGATCGCGACGCAATTTGAGTGTTCCATCGTCATTAGGAGGCTCTGAATGTTCCAATTAAGTATCAGTTTTTCGTCGGATTAGAAAATCTAGACTCACAGCAGACGATCCATTTGGTGCCCGAGGCAGCAATATCCCCTTGGAGACAAATCGGCTGGAGGACGATGTATTGAATCCCGACGCAATTTGAGTCTTCTATCGTCATTAGGAGGCCCTGAACGTTACAATTAACTATCATTTTTGCGTCGGATACGAAAATCTAGACACACAGGAGAACGACCATAAGGTGCCCGAGGCAGCAATAGACCCTTGAAGACAAGTCGGCTGGAGGACGATGTATTGAATCTCGACGCAATTTGAGAGTTCCATCGTCATTAGGCGGCCCTGAACGTTACAATTAACTATCATTTTGGCGTCGGATTCGTAAATCTAGACTTACAAGAGAACGACCATAAAGTGCCCGAGGCAGCATTAGACCCTTGGAGACAAGTCGGCTGGAGGACGATGTATTGGATCGCGACGCAATTTGAGTGTTCCATCGTCACTAGGAGGCCTGAATGTTACAATTAACTATCAGTTTTTCGTCGGATTCGAAAATCTAGACTCACAGCAGACGAACCATTTGGTGCCCGAGGCAGCAATATCCCCTTGGAGACAAATCGGCTGGAGGACGATGTATTGAATCTCGACGCAATTTGAGTGTTCCATCGGCATTAGGCGGCCCTTAACGTTAAAATTAACTATCATTTTTGCGTCGGATTCGAAAATCTAAACTCACAGGAGAACGCCCATAAGGTGCCCGAGGCAGCAACAGACCCTTGGAGACAAGTCGGCTGGAGGCCGATGTATTGAATCTCGACGCAATTTGAGTGTTCCATCGGCATTAGGAGGCCCTGAACGTTACAATTAACTATCATTTTTGAGCCGGATTCGTTAATCTAAACTCACAGGAGAACGACCATAAGGTGCCCGAGGCAGCAATAGACCCTTGGAGACAAGTCGGCTGGAGGCCGATGTATTGAATCTGGACGCAGTTTGAGTGTTCCATCGTCATTAGAAAGCCCTGAACGTTACAATTAACTATCAGTTTTTTGTCGGATTCGAAAATCTAGACTCACAGGAGAACGACCATAAGGTGCCCAAGGCAGCAATAGACCCTTGGAGACAAGTCGGCTGGAGGCCGATGTATTGAATCTCGACGCAATTTGAGTGTTCCATCGGCATTAGGAGGCCCTGAACGTTAAAATTAACTATCATTTTTGCGTCGGATTCGATAACGTAAACTCACAGGAGAACGACCATAAGGTGCCCGAGGCAGCAACAGACCCTTGGAGACAAGTCGGCTGGAGGCCGATGTATTGAATCTCGACGCAATTTGTGTGTTCCATCGGCATTAGGAGGCCCTGAACGTTACAATTAACTATCATTTTTGCGTCGGATTCGATAATCTAAACTCACAGGAGAACGACCATAAGGTGCCCGAGGCAGCAATAGACCCTTGGAGACAAGTCGGCTGGAGGCCGATGTATTGAATCTAGTCGCAATTTGAGTGTTCCATCGTCATTAGAAGGCCCTGAACGTTACAATTAACTATCATTTTTGCGTCGGATTCGAAAAGCTAGACTCACAGGAGAACGACCATTTGGTGCCCGAGGCAGCAATATCCCCTTGGAGACAAATCGGCTGGAGAACGATGTATTGAATCCCGACGCAATTTGAGTCTTCTATCGTCATTAGGAGGCGCTGAACGTTACAATTCACTATCATTTTTGCGTCGGATTCGAAAATCTAGACTCACAGGAGAAGGATCATATTGTGCCCGAGACAGCAATATCCCCTTGGAGACAAGGCGGCTGGAGGACGATGTATTGAATCTCGACGCAATTTGAGAGTTCCATCGTCATTAGGCGGCCCTGAACGTTGCAATTAACTATCATTTTGGCGTCGGATTCGTAAATCTAGATTTACAAGAGAACGACCATAAAGTGCTCGAGGCAGCATTAGACCCTTGGAAACAAGTCGGCTGGAGGACGATGTATTAGATCGCGACGCAATTTGAGTGTTCCATCGTCATTAGGAGGCCCTGAATGTTACAATTAACTATCAGTTTTTCGTCGGATTCGAAAATCTAAACTCACAGGAGAACGACTATAAGGTGCCCGAGGCAGCAATAGACCGTTGGAGACAAGTCGGCTGGAGGCCGATGTATTGAATCTCGACGCAATTTGAGTGGTCCATCGTCATTACAAGGCCCTGAACCTTACAATTAACTATCATTTTTGCGTCGGATTCGAAAATCTAGACTCACAGGAGAAGGATCATATTGTGCCCGAGACAGTAATATCCCCTTGGAGACAAGTAGGCTGGAGGACGATGTATTGAATCTCGACGCAATTTGAGTGTTCCATCGTCATTAGAAGGCCCTGAACGTTACAATTAACTATCATTTTTGCGTCTGATTCGAAAATCTAGACTCACAGGAGAACGACCATAAGGTGCCCGAGGCAGCAATAGACCCTTGGTGACAAGTCGGCTGGAGGACGATGTATTGGATCGCGACGCAAAGTGAGTGTTCCACCGTCATTAGGAGGCCCTGAATGTTACAATTAACTATCAGTTATTCGTCGGATTCGAAATTCTAAAGTCACAGGAGAACGACCATAAGGTGCCCGAGGCAGCAATAGACCGTTGGAGACAAGTCGGCTGGAGGCCGATGTATTGAATCTCGACGCAATTTGAGTGTTCCATCGTCATTACAAGGCCCTGAACGTTACAATTAACTATCATTTTTGCGTCGGATTCGAAAATCTAGACTCACAGGAGAACGACCATAAGGTGCCCGAGGCAGCAATAGACCCTTGGTGACAAGTCGGCAGGAGGACGATGTATTGGTCCGCGACGCAATTTGAGACTTCTATCGTCATTAGGAGGCGCTGAACGTTACAATTCACTATCATTTTTGCGTCGGATTCGAAAATCTAGACTCACAGGAGAAGGACCATGTGGTGCCCGAGGCAGCGATATCCCCCTGGAGACAAGTCGCCTGGAGGCCGATGTATTGCATCGCGACGCAAAGTGAGTGTTCCACCGTCATTAGGAGGCCCTGAATGTTACAATTAACTATCAGTTTTTCGTCGGATTCGAAATTCTAAACTCACAGGAGAACGACCATAAGGTGCCCGAGGCAGCAATAGACCGTTGGAGACAAGTCGGCTGGAGGCCGAAGTATTGAATCTCGACGCAATTTGAGTGTTCCATCGTCATTACAAGGCCCTGAACCTTACAAGTAACTATCAGTTTCGCGTCGGATTCGATAATCTACTCACAGGAGAAGTTCATACGGTGCTCGAGACAGCAATATACCCCTTGGAGACAAATCGGCTGGA
The DNA here is from genome assembly GCF_021461395.2 of Schistocerca americana. NCBI lineage: Eukaryota > Metazoa > Arthropoda > Insecta > Orthoptera > Acrididae > Schistocerca > Schistocerca americana. Next base: position 15,487 of record NW_025725962.1, on the reverse strand, counting down.
GGACGATGTATTGAATCTCGACGCAATTTGAGGCCTCTATCGTCATTAGGAGGCGCTGAACGTTACAATTCACTATCATTTTTGCGTCGGATTCGAAAATCTAGATTCACAGGAGCAGGATCATATTGTGCCCGAGACAGCAATATCCCCTTGGAGACAAGGCGGCTGGAGGACGATGTATTGAATCTCGACGCAATTTGAGAGTTCCATCGTCATTAGGCGGCCCTGAACGTTGCAATTAACTATCATTTTGGCGTCGGATTCGTAAATCTAGACTTACAAGAGAACGACCGTAAAGTGCTCGAGGCAGCATTAGACCCTTGGAGACAAGTCGGCTGGAGGACGATGTATTGGATCGCGACGCAATTTGAGTGTTCCATCGTCATTAGGAGGCCCTGAATGTTACAATTAACTATCAGTTTTTCGTCGGATTCGAAAATCTAAACTCACAGGAGAACGACTATAAGGTGCCCGAGGCAGCAATAGACCGTTGGAGACAAGTCGGCTGGAGGCCGATGTATTGAATCTCGACGCAATTTGAGTGGTCCATCGTCATTACAAGGCCCTGAACCTTACAATTAACTATCATTTTCGCGTCGGATTCGAAAATCTACTCACAGGAGAAGTTCATACGGTGCACGAGACAGCAATATACCCCTTGGAGACAAATCGGCTGGAGAACGATGTATTGAATCTCGACGCAATTTGAATCTTCTATCGTCATTAGGAGGCGCTGAACGTCACAATTCACTATCATTTTTGCGTCGGATTCGAAAATCTAGACTCACAGGAGAAGGATCATATTGTGCCCGAGACAGTAATATCCCCTTGGAGACAAGTAGGCTGGAGGACGATGTATTGAATCTCGACGCAATTTGAGTGTTCCATCGTCATTAGAAGGCCCTGAACGTTACAATTAACTATCATTTTTGCGTCTGATTCGAAAATCTAGACTCACAGGAGAACGACCATAATGTGCCCGAGGCAGCAATAGACCCTTGGTGACAAGTCGGCTGGAGGACGATGTATTGGATCGCGTCGAAAAGTGAGTGTTCCACCGTCATTAGGAGGCCCTGAATGTTACAATTAACTATCAGTTATTCGTCGGATTCGAAATTCTAAACTCACAGGAGAACGACCATAAGGTGCCCGAGGCAGCAATAGACCGTTGGAGACAAGTCGGCTGGAGGCCGATGTATTGAATCTCGACGCAATTTGAGTGTTCCATCGTCATTACAAGGCCCTGAACGTTACAATTAACTATCATTTTTGCGTCGGATTCGAAAATCTAGACTCACAGGAGAACGACCATAAGGTGCCCGAGGCTTGGTGACAAGTCGGCTGGAGGACGATGTATTGGTCCGCGACGCAATTTGAGACTTCTATCGTCATTAGGAGGCGCTGAACGTTACAATTCACTATCATTTTTGCGTCGGATTCGAAAATCTAGACTCACAGGAGAAGGACCATGTGGTGCCCGAGGCAGCGATATCCCCCTGGAGACAAGTCGCCTGGAGGCCGATGTATTGCATCGCGACGCAAAGTGAGTGTTCCACCGTCATTAGGAGGCCCTGAATGTTACAATTAACTATCAGTTTTTCGTCGGATTCGAAATTCTAAACTCACAGGAGAACGACCATAAGGTGCCCGAGGCAGCAATAGACCGTTGGAGACAAGTCGGCTGGAGGCCGATGTATTGAATCTCGACGCAATTTGAGTGTTCCATCGTCATTACAAGGCCCTGAACCTTACAAGTAACTATCAGTTTCGCGTCGGATTCGATAATCTACTCACAGGAGAAGTTCATACGGTGCTCGAGACAGCAATATACCCCTTGGAGACAAATCGGCTGGAGGACGATGTATTGAATCTCGACGCAATTTGAGGCCTCTATGGTCATTAGGAGGCGCTGAACGTTACAATTCACTATCATTTTTGCGTCGGATTCGAAAATCTAGATTCACAGGAGCAGGATCATATTGTGCCCGAGACAGCAATATCCCCTTGGAGACAAGTCGGCTAGAGGACGATGTATTGGATCGCGACGCAATTTGAGTGTTCCATCGTCATTAGAAGGCCCTGAACGTTACAATTAACTATGATTTTTGCGTCGGATTCGAAAATCACGACTCACAGGAGAACGACCATAAGGTGCCCGAGGCAGCAATAGACCCTTGGAGACAAGTCGGCTGGAGGCCGATATATTGGATCTCGACGCAATTTGAGTATTCCATCGCCCTGAACGTTACAATTCACTATCATTTTTGCGTCGGATTCGAAAATCTAGACTCACAGGAGAAGGATCATATTGTGCCCGAGACAGCAATATCCCCTTGGAGACAAGTCGGCTGGAGGACGATGTATTGAATCTCGACGCAATTTGAGTGTTCCATCGTCATTAGAAGACCCTGAACGTTAAAATTAACTATCATTTTTGCGTCGGATTCGAAAATCTAGACTCACAGGAGAACGACCATAAGGTGCCCGATTCAGCAATAGACCCTTGGAGACAAGTCGGCTGGAGGCCGATGTATTGAATCTCGACGCAATTTGAGTGTTCCATCGGCATTAGGAGGCCCTGAACGTTGAAATTAACTATCATTTTTGCGTCGGATTCGATAATCTAAACTCACAGGAGAACGACCATAAGGTGCCCAAGGCAGCAATAGACCCTTGGAGACAAGTCGGCTGGAGGACGATGTATTGAATCTCGACGCAATTTGAGAGTTCCATCGTCATTAGGCGGCCCTGAACGTTACAATTAACTATCATTTTGGCGTCGGATTCGTAAATCTAGACTTACAAGAGAACGACCATAAGGTGCCCGAGGCAGCAATAGACCGCTGCTGACAAGTCGGCTGGAGGCCGATGTATTGAATCTCGACGCAATTTGAGTGTTCCATCGTCATTAGGAGGCCCTGAACGTTACAATTCACTATCATTTTTGCGTCGGATACGAAAATCTAGACTCACAGGAGAAGGATCATATTGTGCCCGAGACAGCAATATCCCCTTGGAGACAAGTCGGCTGGAGGACGATGTATTGAATCTCGACGCAATTTGAGAGTTCCATCGTCATTAGGCGGCCCTGAACGTTACAATTAACTATCATTTTGGCGTCGGATTCGTAAATCTAGACTTACAAGAGAACGACCATAAAGTGCTTGAGGCAGCATTAGACCCTTGGAGACAAGTCGGCTCGAGGACGATGTATTGGATCGCGACGCAATTTGAGTGTTCCAGCGTCATTAGGAGGCCCTGAATGTTACAATTAACTATCAGTTTTTCGTTGGATTCGAAAATCTAAACTCACAGGAGAACGACTATAAGGTGCCCGAGGCAGCAATAGACCGTTGGAGACAAGTCGGCTGGAGGCCGATGTATTGAATCTCGACGCAATTTGAGTGTTCCATCGTCATTGCAAGGCCCTGAACCTTACAATTAACTATCAGTTTCGCGTCGGATTCGAAAATCTACTCACAGGAGAAGTTCATACGGTGCTCGAGACAGTAATATACCCCTTGGAGACAAATCGGCTGGAGGACGATGTATTGAATCTCGACGCAATTTGAATCTTCTATCGTCATTAGGAGGCGCCGAAAGTTACAATTCACTATCATTTTTGCGTCGGATTCGAAAATCTAGACTCACAGGAGAAGGATCATATTGAGCCCGAGACAGCAATATCCCCTTGGAGACAAGTAGGCTGGAGGACGATGTATTGAATCTCGACGCAATTTGAGTGTTCCATCATCATTAGAAGGCCCTGAACGTTACAATTAACTATCATTTTTGCGTCTGATTCGAAAATCTAGACTCTCAGGAGAACGACCATAAGGTGCCCGAGGCAGCAATAGACCCTTGGTGACAAGTCGGCTGGAGGACAATGTATTGGATCGAGACGCAATTTGAGTCTTCTATCGTCATTAGGAGGCGCTGAACGTTACAATTCACTATCATTTTTGCGTCGGGTTCGAAAATCTAGACTCACAGGAGAAGGACCATGTGGTGCCCGAGGAAGCGATATCCCCTTGGAGACAAGTCGGCTGGAGGCCGATGTATTGAATCTCGACGCAATTTGAGTGTTCCATCGTCATTAGAAGGCCCTGAACGTTACAATTAACTATCATTTTTGCGTCGGATACGAAAATCTAGACACACAGGAGAACGACCATAAGGTGCCCGAGGCAGCAATAGACCCTTGGAGACAAGTCGGCTGGAGGACGATGTATTGAATCTCGACGCAATTTGAGAGTTCCATCGTCATTAGGCGGCCCTGAACGTTACAATTAACTATCATTTTGGCGTCGGATTCGTAAATCTAGACTTACAAGAGAACGACCATAAAGTGCCCGAGGCAGCATTAGACCCTTGGAGACAAGTCGGCTGGAGGACGATGTATTGGATCGCGACGCAATTTGAGTGTTCCATCGTCACTAGGAGGCCCTCAATGTTACAATTAACTATCAGTTTTTCGTCGGATTCGAAAATCTAGACTCACAGCAGACGAACCATCTGGCGCCCGAGGCAGCAATATCCCCTTGGAGACAATCGGCTGGAGGACGATGTATTGAATCCCGACGCAATTTGAGTCTTCTGTCGTCATTAGGAGGCGCTGAACGTTACAGTTCACTATCATTTTTGCGTCGGATTCGAAAATCTAGACTCACAGGAGAAGGATCATATTGTGCCCGAGGCAGCAATATCCCCTTGGAGACAAGTCCGCTGGAGGACGATGTATTGAATCTCGACGCAATTTGAGTGTCCCATCGTCATTAGGAGGCCGTAAACGTTACAATTAACTATCACTTTTGCGTCGGATTCTGTAATCTAAACTCAGAGGGGAACGACCATACGGTGCCTGAGGCAGCTATTGACCCTTGGAGACAAGTCGGTTGGAGGACGATGTATTCGATCGCGACGCAAAATGAGTGTTCCACCGTCATTAGGAGGCCCTGAACCGTACAATTAACTATCAGTTTCGCGTCGGATTCGAAAATCTACTCACAGGAGAAGTTCATACGGTGCTCAAGACAGCAATATACCCCTTGGAGACAAGTCGGCTGGAGGAAGATGTATTGAATCTCGACGCAATTTGAGTCTTCTATCGTCATTAGGAGGCGCTGAACGTTACAATTCACTATCATTTTTGCGTCGGATTCGGAAATCTAGACGCACAGGAGAACGACCATAAGGTGCCCGAGGCAGCAATAGACCCTTGGAAACAAGTCGGCTGGAGGCCGATGTATTGAATCTCGACGCAATTTGAGTGTTCCATCGGCATCAGGAGGCCCTGAACGTTAAAATTAACTATCATTTTTGCGTCGGATTCGAAAATCTAAACTCGCAGGAGAACGACCATAAGGTGCCCGAGGCAGCAACAGACCCTTGGAGACAAGTCGGCTGGAGGCCGATGTATTGAATCTCGACGCAATTTGAGTGTTCCATCGGCATTAGGAGGCCCTGAACGTTACAATTAACTATCATTTTTGCGTCGGATTCGATAATCTAAACTCACAGGAGAACGACCATAAGGTGCCCGAGGCAGCAATAGACCCTTGGAGACAAGTCGGCTGGAGGCCGATGTATTGAATCTCGACGCAATTTGAGTGTTCCATCGTCATTAGGAGGCCCTGAACCATACAATTCACTATCATATTTTCGTCGGATTCGAAAATCTAGACTTACAAGAGAACGACCATAAAGTGCCCGAGGCAGCACTAGACCCTTGGAGACAAGTCGGCTGGAGGACGATGTATTGGATCGCGACGAAATTTCAGTGTTCCATCGTCACTAGGAGGCCCTGAATGTTACAAGTAACTATCAGTTTTTTTGTCGGATTCGAAAATCTAGACTCACAGCAGACGAACCAATTGGTGCCCGAGGCAGCAATATCCCCTTGGAGACAAATCGGCTGGAGGACGATGTATTGAATCCCGACGCACTTTGAGTCTTCTATCGTCATTAGGAGGCGCTGAACGTTACAATTCACTATCATTTTTGCGTCGGACCCGAAAATCTAGACTCACAGGAGAACGACCATAAGGTGCCCAAGGCAGCAATAGACCCTTGGAGACAAATCGGCTGGAGAACGATGCATTGAATCCCGACGCAATTTGAGTCTTCTATCGTCATTAGGAGGCGCTGAACGTTACAATTCACTATCATTTCTGCGTCGGATTCGAAAATCTAGACTCACAGGAGAAGGATCATATTGTGCCCGAGACAGCAATATCCCCTTGGAGACAAGTCGGCTGGAGGACGATGTATTGAATCTCGACGCAATTTGAGTGTTCCTTCGTCATTAGGAGGCCCTGAATGTTACAATTAACTATCAGTTTTTCGTCGGATTCGAAATTCTAAACTCACAGGAGAACGACCATAAGGTGCCCGAGGCAGCAATAGACCGTTGGAGACAAGTCGGCTGGAGGCCGATGTATTGAATCTCGACGCAATATGAGTGTTCCATCGTCATTACAAGGCCCTGAACCTTACAAGTAACTATCAGTTTCGCGTCGGATTCGATAATCTACTCACAGGAGAAGTTCATACGGTGCTCGAGACAGCAATATACCCCTTGGAGACAAATCGGCTGGAGGACGATGTATTGAATCTCGACGCAATTTGAGGGCCTCTATCGTCATTAGGAGGCGTTGAACGTTACAATTCACTATCATTTTTGCGTCGGATTCGAAAATCTAGATTCACAGGAGCAGGATCATATTGTGCCCGAGACAGCAATATCCCCTTGGAGACATGTCGGCTGGAGGACGATGTATTGGATCGCGACGCAATTTGAGTGTTCCATCGTCATTAGAAGGCCCTGAACGTTACAATTAACTATGATTTTTGCGTCGGATTCGAAAATCTAGACTCACAGGAGAACGACCATAAGGTGCCCGAGGCAGCAGTAGACCCTTGGAGACATGTCGGCTGGAGGCCGATATATTGGATCTCGACGCAATTTGAGTATTCCATCGTCATTAGAAGGCCCTGAACGTTACAATTCACTATCATTTTTGCGTCGGATTCGAAAATCTAGACTCACAGGAGAAGGATCATATTGTGCCCGAGACAGCAATATCCCCTTGGAGACAAGTCGGCTGGAGGACGATGTATTGAATCTCGACGCAATTTGAGTGTTCCATCGTCATTAGAAGACCCTGAACGTTACAATTAACTATCATTTTTGCGTCGGATTCGAAAATCTAGACTCACAGGAGAACGACCATAAGGTGCCCGATTCAGCAATAGACCCTTGGAGACAAGTCGGCTGGAGGCCGATGTATTGAATCTCGACGCAATTTGAGTGTTCCATCGGCATTAGGAGGCCCTGAACGTTAAAATTAACTATCATTTTTGCGTCGGATTCGATAATCTAAACTCACAGGAGAACGACCATAAGGTGCCCAAGGCAGCAATAGACCCTTGGAGACAAGTCGGCTGGAGGACGATGTATTGAATCTCGACGCAATTTGAGAGTTCCATCGTCATTAGGCGGCCCTGAACGTTACAATTAACTATCATTTTGGCGTCGGATTCGTAAATCTAGGCTTACAAGAGAACGACCATAAAGTGCCCGAAGCAGCATTAGACCCTTGGAGACAAGTCGGCTGGAGGACGATGTATTGGATCGCGACGCAATTTGAGTGTTCCATCGTCATTAGGAGGCCCTGAATGTTACAATTAACTATCAGTTTTTCGTCGGATTAGAAAATCTAGACTCACAGCAGACGATCCATTTGGTGCCCGAGGCAGCAATATCCCCTTGGAGACAAATCGGCTGGAGGACGATGTATTGAATCCCGACGCAATTTGAGTCTTCTATCGTCATTAGGAGGCGCTGAACGTTACAATTCACTATCATTTTTGCGTCGGATTCGAAAATCTAGACTCACAGGAGAAGGATCATATTGTGCCCGAGAATGCAATATCCCCTTGGAGACAAGTCGGCTGGAGGACGATGTATTGAATCTCTACGCAATTTGAGTGTTCCATCGTCATTAGAAGGCCCTGAACGTTACAATTAACTATAATTTTTGCGTCGGATTCGAAAATCTAGACTCACAGGAGATCGACCATAAGGTGCCCGAGGTAGCAATAGACCCTTGGAGACAAGTCGGCTGGAGGACGATGAATTGGATCGCGACGCAATTTGAGTCTTCTATTGTCATTAGGAGGCGCTGAACGTTACAATTCACTATCATTTTTGCGTCGGATTCGAAAATCTAGACTCACAGGAGAAGGACCATGTGGTGCCCGAGGCAGCGATATCCCCTTGGAGACAAGTCGGCTGGATGCCGATGTATTGAATCTCGACGCAATTTGAGTGTTCCATCGTCATTAGAAGGCCCTGAACGTTACAATTAACTATCATTTTTGCGTCGGATACGAAAATCTAGACACACAGGAGAACGACCATAAGGTGCCCGAGGCAGCAATAGACCCCTGGTAACAAGTCGGCTGTAGGCCGATGTATTGAATCTCGACGCAATTTGTGTGTTCCATCGTCATTAGGAGGCCCTGAACCTTACAATTCACTATCATTTTTTCGTCGGATTCGAAAATCTAGACTCACAGGAGAAGGACCATGTGGTGCCCGAGGCAGCGATATCCCCTTGGAGACAAGTCGGCTGGAGGCCGATGTATTGAATCTCGACACAATTTGAGTGTTCCATCGGCATTAGGAGGCCCTGAATGTTACAATTAACTATCATTTTTGCGTCGGATTCGATAATCTAAACTCACAGGAGAACGACCATAAGGTGCCCGAGGCAGCAATAGACCCTTGGAGACAAGTCGGCTGGAGGCCGATGTATTGAATCTGGACGCAATTTGAGTGTTCCATCGTCATTAGAAAGCCCTGAACGTTACAATTAACTATCATTTTTGCGTCGGATTCGAAAATCTAGACTCACAGGAGAACGACCATAAGGTGCCCGAGGCAGCAATAGACCGCTGGTGACAAGTCGGCTGGAGGCCGATGTATTGAATCTCGACGCAATTTGAGTGTTCCATCGTCATTAGGAGGCACTGATCCTTACAATTCACTATCATTTTTTCGTCGGATTCGAAAATCTAGACTTACAAGAGAACGACCATAAATTGCCCGAGGCAGCATTAGACCCTTGGAGACAAGTCGGCTCGAGGACGATGTATTGGATCGCGACGCAATTTGAGTGTTCCATCGTCACTAGGAGGCCCTGAATGTTACAATTAACTATCAGTTTTTTGTCGGATTCGAAAATCTAGACTCACAGCAGACGAACCATTTGGTGCCCGAGGCAGCAGTATCCCCTTGGAGACAAATCGGCTGGAGGACGATGTATTGAATCCCGACGCAATTTGAGTCTTCTATCGTCATTAGGAGGCGCTGAACGTTACAATTCACTATCATTTTTGCGTCGGATTCGAAAATCTAGACTCACAGGAGAACGACCATAAGGTGCCCGAGGCAGCAATAGACCCTTGGAGACAAGTCGGCTGGAGGCCGATGTATTGAATCTCGACGCAATTTGAGTGTTCCATCGGCATTAGGAGGCCCTGAACGTTAAAATTAACTATCATTTTTGCGTCGGATTCGATAATCTAAACTCACAGGAGAACGACCATAAGATGCCCGAGGCAGCAACAGACCCTTGGAGACAAGTCGGCTGGAGGCCGATGTATTGAATCTCGACGCAATTTGAGTGTTCCATCGGCATTAGGAGGCCCTGAACGTTACAATTAACTATCATTTTTGCGTCGGATTCGATAATCTAAACTCACAGGAGAACGACCATAAGGTGTCCGAGGCAGCAATAGACCCTTGGAGACAAGTCGGCTGGAGGCCGATGTATTGAATCTCGACGCAATTTGAGTGTTCCATCGTCATTAGAAGGCCCTGAACGTTACAATTAACTATGATTTTTGCGTCGGATTCGAAAATCTACTCACAGGAGAAGTTCATACGGTGCCCGAGGCAGCAATAGACCCTTGGAGACATGTCGGCTGGAGGCCGATATATTGGATCTCGACGCAATTTGAGTATTCCATCGTCATTAGAAGGCCCTGAACGTTATAATTCACTATCATTTTTGCGTCGGATTCGAAAATCTAGACTCACAGGAGAAGGATCATATTGTGCCCGAGACAGCAATATCCCCTTGGAGACAAGTCGGCTGGAGGACGATGTATTGAATCTCGACGCAATTTGAGTGTTCCATCGTCATTAGAAGACCCTGAACGTTACAATTAACTATCATTTTTGCGTCGGATTCGAAAATCTAGACTCACAGGAGAACGACCATAAGGTGCCCGATTCAGCAATAGACCCTTGGAGACAAGTCGGCTGGAGGCCGATGTATTGAATCTCGACGCAATTTGAGTGTTCCATCGGCATTAGGAGGCCCTGAACGTTAAAATTAACTATCATTTTTGCGTCGGATTCGATAATCTAAACTCACAGGAGAACGACCATAAGGTGCCCAAGGCAGCAATAGACCCTTGGAGACAAGTCGGCTGGAGGACGATGTATTGAATCTCGACGCAATTTGAGAGTTCCATCGTCATTAGGCGGCCCTGAACGTTACAATTAACTATCATTTTGGCGTCGGATTCGTAAATCTAGGCTTACAAGAGAACGACCATAAAGTGCCCGAAGCAGCATTAGACCCTTGGAGACAAGTCGGCTGGAGGACGATGTATTGGATCGCGACGCAATTTGAGTGTTCCATCGTCATTAGGAGGCCCTGAATGTTACAATTAACTATCAGTTTTTCGTCGGATTAGAAAATCTAGACTCACAGCAGACGATCCATTTGGTGCCCGAGGCAGCAATATCCCCTTGGAGACAAATCGGCTGGAGGACGATGTATTGAATCCCGACGCAATTTGAGTCTTCTATCGTCATTAGGAGGCGCTGAACGTTACAATTCACTATCATTTTTGCGTCGGATTCGAAAATCTAGACTCACAGGAGAAGGATCATATTGTGCCCGAGAATGCAATATCCCCTTGGAGACAAGTCGGCTGGAGGACGATGTATTGAATCTCTACGCAATTTGAGTGTTCCATCGTCATTAGAAGGCCCTGAACGTTACAATTAACTATAATTTTTGCGTCGGATTCGAAAATCTAGACTCACAGGAGAACGACCATAAGGTGCCCGAGGTAGCAATAGACCCTTGGAGACAAGTCGGCTGGAGGACGATGAATTGGATCGCGACGCAATTTGAGTCTTCTATTGTCATTAGGAGGCGCTGAACGTTACAATTCACTATCATTTTTGCGTCGGATTCGAAAATCTAGACTCACAGGAGAAGGACCATGTGGTGCCCGAGGCAGCGATATCCCCTTGGAGACAAGTCGGCTGGAGGCCGATGTATTGAATCTCGACGCAATTTGAGTGTTCCATCGTCATTAGAAGGCCCTGAACGTTACAATTAACTATCATTTTTGCGTCGGATACGAAAATCTAGACACACAGGAGAACGACCATAAGGTGCCCGAGGCAGCAATAGACCCCTGGTAACAAGTCGGCTGTAGGCCGATGTATTGAATCTCGACGCAATTTGTGTGTTCCATCGTCATTAGGAGGCCCTGAACCTTACAATTCACTATCATTTTTTCGTCGGATTCGAAAATCTAGACTCACAGGAGAAGGACCATGTGGTGCCCGAGGCAGCGATATCCCCTTGGAGACAAGTCGGCTGGAGGCCGATGTATTGAATCTCGACGCAATTTGAGTGTTCCCATCGGCATTAGGAGGCCCTGAATGTTACAATTAACTATCATTTTTGCGTCGGATTCGATAATCTAAACTCACAGGAGAACGACCATAAGGTGCCCGAGGCAGCAATAGACCCTTGGAGACAAGTCGGCTGGAGGCCGATGTATTGAATCTGGACGCAATTTGAGTGTTCCATCGTCATTAGAAAGCCCTGAACGTTACAATTAACTATCATTTTTGCGTCGGATTCGAAAATCTAGACTCACAGGAGAACGACTATAAGGTGCCCGAGGCAGCAATAGACCGCTGGTGACAAGTCGGCTGGAGGCCGATGTATTGAATCTCGACGCAATTTGAGTGTTCCATCGTCATTAGGAGGGCACTGATCCTTACAATTCACTATCATTTTTTCGTCGGATTCGAAAATCTAGACTTACAAGAGAACGACCATAAAGTGCCCGAGGCAGCATTAGACCCTTGGAGACAAGTCGGCTCGAGGACGATGTATTGGATCGCGACGCAATTTGAGTGTTCCATCGTCACTAGGAGGCCCTGAATGTTACAATTAACTATCAGTTTTTTGTCGGATTCGAAAATCTAGACTCACAGCAGACGAACCATTTGGTGCCCGAGGCAGCAGTATCCCCTTGGAGACAAATCGGCTGGAGGACGATGTATTGAATCCCGACGCAATTTGAGTCTTCTATCGTCATTAGGAGGCGCTGAACGTTACAATTCACTATCATTTTTTGCGTCGGATTCGAAAATCTAGACTCAATGGAGAACGACCATAAGGTGCCCGAGGCAGCAATAGACCCTTGGAGACAAGTCGGCTGGAGGCCGATGTATTGAATCTCGACGCAATTTGAGTGTTCCATCGGCATTAGGAGGCCCTGAACGTTAAAATTAACTATCATTTTTGCGTCGGATTCGATAATCTAAACTCACAGGAGAACGACCATAAGATGCCCGAGGCAGCAACAGACCCTTGGAGACAAGTCGGCTGGAGGCCGATGTATTGAATCTCGACGCAATTTGAGTGTTCCATCGGCATTAGAAGGCCCTGAACGTTACAATTAACTATCATTTTTGCGTCGGATTCGAAAATCTAGACTCACAGGAGAACGACCATTTGGTGCCCGAGGCAGCAATATCCCCTTGGAGACAATTCGGCTGGAGAACGATGTATTGAAACCCGACGCAATTTGAGTCTTCTATCGTCATTAGGAGGCGCTGAACGTTACAATTCACTATCATTTTTGCGTCGGATTCGAAAATCTAGACTCACAGGAGAAGGATCATATTGTGCCCGAGACAGCAATATCCCCTTGGAGACAAGTCGGCTGGAGGACGATGTATTGAATCTCGACGCAATTTGAGAGTTCCATCGTCATTAGGCGGCCCTGAACGTTACAATTAACTATCATTTTGGCGTCGGATTCGTAAATCTAGACTTACAAGTGAACGACCATAAAGTGCTCGAGGCAGCATTAGACCGTTGGAGACAAGTCGGCTCGAGGACGATGTATTGGATCGCGACGCAATGTGAGTGTTCCATCGTCATTAGGAGGCCCTGAATGTTACAATTAACTATCAGTTTTTCGTCGGATTCGAAAATCTAAACTCACAGGAGAACGACTATAAGGTGCCCGAGGCAGCAATAGACCGTTGGAGACAAGTCGGTTGGAGGCCGATGTATTGAATCTCGACGCAATTTGAGTGTTCCATCGTCATTACAAGGCCCTGAACCTTACAATTAACTATCAGTTTCGCGTCGGATTCGAAAATCTACTCACAGAAGAAGTTCATACGGTGCTCGAGACAGCAATATACCCCTTGGAGACAAATCGGCTGGAGGACGATGTATTGAATCTCGACGCAATTTGAATTTTCTATCGTCATTAGGAGGCGCTGAACGTTACAATTCACTATCATTTTTGCGTCGGATTCGAAAATCTAGACTCACAGGAGAAGGATCATATTGAGCCCGAGACAGCAATATCCCCCTTGGAGACAAGTAGGCTGGAGGACGATGTATTGAATCTCGACGCAATTTGAGTGTTCCATCGTCATTAGAAGGCCCTGAACGTTACAATTAACTATCATTTTTGCGTCTGATTCGAAAATCTAGACTCACAGGAGAACGACCATAAGGTGCCCGAGGCAGCAATAGACCCTTGGTGACAAGTCGGCTGGAGGACGATGTATTGGATCGAGACGCAATTTGAGTCTTCTATCGTCATTAGGAGGCGCTGAACGTTACAATTCACTATCATTTTTGCGTCGGATTCGAAAATCTAGACTCACAGGAGAAGGACCATGTGGTGCCCGAGGAAGCGATATCCAATTTGAGACAAGTCGGCTGGAGGCCGATGTATTGAATCTCGACGCAATTTGAGTGTTCCATCGTCATTAGAAGGCCCTGAACGTTACAATTAACTATCATTTTTGCGTCGGATACGAAAATCTAGACACACAGGAGAACGACCATAAGGTGCCCGAGGCAGCAATAGACCCTTGGAGACAAGTCGGCTGGAGGACGATGTATTGAATCTCGACGCAATTTGAGAGTTCCATCGTCATTAGGCGGCCCTGAACGTTACAATTAACTATCATTTTGGCGTCGCATTCGTAAATCTAGACTTACAAGAGAACGACCATAAAGTGCCCGAGGCAGCATTAGACCCTTGGAGACAAGTCGGCTGGAGGACGATGTATTGGATCGCGACGCAATTTGAGTGTTCCATCGTCACTAGGAGGCCCTGAATGTTACAATTAACTATCAGTTTTTCGTCGGATTCGAAAATCTAGACTCACAGCAGACGAACCATTTGGCGCCCGAGGCAGCAATATCCCCTTGGAGACAAATCGGCTTGAGGACGATGGATTGAATCCCGACGCAATTTGAGTCTTCTGTCGTCATTAGGAGGCGCTGAACGTTACAATTCACTATCATTTTTGCGTCGGATTCGAAAATCTACACTCACAGGAGAAGGATCATATTGTGCCCGAGGCAGCAATATCCCCTTGGCGACAAGTCGGCTGGAGGACGATGTATTGAATCTCGACGCAATTTGAGTGTCCCATCGTCATTAGGAGGCCGTAAACGTTACAATTAACTATCATTTTTGCGTCGGATTCTGTAATCTAAACTCACAGGGGAACGACCATACGGTGCCTGAGGCAGCTATTGACCCTTGGAGACAAGTCGGTTGGAGGACGATGTATTGGATCGCGACGCAAAATGAGTGTTCCATCGTCATTAGGAGGCCCTGAACCGTACAATTAACTATCAGTTTCGCGTCGGATTCGAAAATCTACTCACAGGAGAAGTTCATACGGTGCTCAAGACAGCAATATACCCCTTGGAGACAAGTCGGCTGGAGGAAGATGTATTGAATCTCGACGCAATTTGAGTCTTCTATCGTCATTAGGAGGCGCTGAACGTTACAATTCACTATCATTTTTGCGTCGGATTCGAAAATCTAGACTCACAGGAGAAGGATCATATTGTGCTGAGAATGCAATATCCCCTTGGAGACAAGTCGGCTGGAGGACGTGGTATTGAATCTCGACGCAATTTGAGTGTTCCATCGTCATTAGAAGGCCCTGAACGTTACAATTAACTATAATTTTTGCGTTGGATTCGAAAATCTAGACTCACAGGAGAACGAACATAAGGTGCCCGAGGTAGCAATAGACCCTTGGAGACAAGTCGGCTGGAGGACGATGTATTGGATCGCGACGCAATTTGAGTCTTCTATTGTCATTTGGAGG